>NC_090743.1:110962104-111109604 GCF_036898095.1 Palaemon carinicauda | reverse complement strand
CTCACATTAAGAAAATGTTTTGTAATAATTGGCAACCGCACTGGGATAGTCTAGAGGGCAATAAAATGAGAGAAGTAACAAATGTCATATCTCCTTGGAGGTATAACATGATGCCCCGAAAGTGGGAGACATCTCTTTGTCGTCTCTGTATTGGTCACACTCGGTTAACACACGAGTTTCTTCTGAAGGGCTAACACCACCATATTGCAACGACTATTTGGTACCTTTAACAGTGTGGCATTTGTTGACTGAATACCCAAATTATAATAACTTAAGAAATAGATTAAGAAATAGATATCTATTTGAGACGAGGTGAGGATGGCAGGTTCATCCTTGCCAAGATTCTTAGACATGATGTGTCGTACTATGCGAGCGACATTTGTAGATTTATTTCAGAAGCAGGTCTTCTGAAAACTATTTAACTTTTATAATGACATCTTTACTTTTATGGTTTTAATTGAATACGTTTATTTATATAAAATAATTGATATCAGTGTCAATGACCTTAGATGTCAAGATGCCAGAAAGCTTTAGACCAATCAATCAATCAATCGTCTTTTTTCTTCACTCTCTCCCTCATTGGACATGTTCCTTTGTCGCATCTTCTGTTACAGTAGCGTGATTTTCGGCCTCTTAATACAACCTAATTTGGTAGAAATCCAGTTTGACACCTCCATACATTTACAACACACGCATGAATATTCTTTCAATGCATGTCTTTCTTTGTAATAGCATTTGTTGGCGGTTCCACTTGAACGCGTCCTATGCCATCACCAACATTCAGGCACCTTGCCATAATTTTTCTCTTTTTCACGGTACCAGAAACAACCTTTGGTATTTTTATTTTATGTTTTAGTGAAACTAATGATTAATAAACAATAATTTTTGGCCTAAATGGATAAGAAATAACAGGTACATGCAAGACAGTAGATAAAACTGCCACTGTTATTGATACTTGATGACAGTACTAATCCAGTAAAATAGCCGGGATTTGAGTAAATTGCATCCAATGGTGCTCAATGGGTTGACAACGAATTTTTTTGAAGTTACAGATGTCTAGGATAGGTTTTCAGCCTCCTGATACCTTGAGCACTAAGATTAAGGGGGGAGTAAAAGCTTGGTCTGGCATAATCACTTATGCAATGACTTTTTTTTTATTACAGGGTCTCCATCTACTCTTGTAACAATGCATTTGTCCTAGTAGGTAGTTGCTCTATGTATATTAAAATTGAGGTATATTGTATTATAAGACCTAAGGAGAAGGCTTATTTTATTTCAAATGTTTTTGTAGAAATAGAATAATTGTAACTGTAAAATATCGTAGTGTTCTGGAATGAGAGTTCTGGATATTTCTCATTACTACCACGTCAATCTCCGCGTGGCGTCCTGTTGCATAAAGATAGTCCTGGGCGCTTCCAGTGCGTCAGGAGCATTCGGGAGTATTGGTCCCTCGTATATTAAGGGCAGGTGACGAGTAAGAAGGGAGAAACCTAGGTAATAGGTTGGTCAGGGCACCAGCCGCCCGTTGAGATACTACCGCGAGAGTTGTGGGGTACCTTGGCCAGACAGTACTACATTGGATCCTTCTCTTTGGTTACGGCTCTTTCCCTTTGCTTACACATACACAGAATAGTCTGGCATATTCTTTACAGATTCTCCTGTCCTCATACGCCTGACAACAATGAGAGTACCAAACAATTCTTCTTCTTAACTACTGCAATGTAATTTTTTCAGTGGCCACTTTCCTCTTGGCAAGGGTAAAAAGTGTCTTTAGCTATGGTAAGCAGCTCTTCTAGGAGAAGGGCACTCCAAAATCAAACCATTGTTCTCTAATCTTGGGTAGTGCCATAGCCTCTGTATCATGGTCTTCCACTGTCTTGGGTTAGAGTTCTCGGGCACACTTTTCTGTATAATTTCCCTTCCTTTTGTTTTGCTAAAGTATTTTTAGTTTACATAGGAAATATTTATTTTAATATTGTTACTGTTCTTAAAATATTTTATTTTTCATTGTTTCCTTTCCTCACTGGGCTATTTTCCCTGTTGGGGCCCCTGGGCTTATAGCCTCCTGCTTTTCCAACTAGGGTTGTAGCTTAGCAATTATTAATAATAATAATAATAATAATAGTAATAATAAACGCTACTCGTGAGTGGAGACATTTCAACTACATATGTCTTGAGGATAAAGAAGTTTAAAAAATAATCTGTTCAACATCAGAAGCTGTGTTCCCACATTTCAACTTTTTATATAAAAAAGAAAAACTAGGCAACGTCATCTGTCCCTCGCTGCATAGAAGCCCATGAAATCAAGTAATCTACGTAAACATGAATAAATTGTTTAGTTTGATGTACTTTGAGTATTCTCTAGACCTTGTATATTACTGTAATTACTTATGTTAAATTATCATTTTCATTTGCTGTTACTGTTTTGCTATTTTTTGGTAAACTTTTCATGTAGGTTTTACATAATCTAGGTGGTGTATAATAGTTGAACGTATCAGAATTGGGGGCCTTTGTCTGGGATACTGAATTGTTATATCATTTAAAATTCAGAGATCGATCGTGAAGTAAACCTTTGATTGTATAAAATAGCCAGCAAACAGAGTTTAAAGCATCTTGAGTTTTTTTGACAAATTTTCTGAGAATCCACAAGTTTAGAAGTTAAGTGATCTTAGGAAATCAAGCTTAAGTGAGTTTAGGCAAACATTTTGAGCTTAATGGTAAAGATTCAATGAAAAAGAGAATATTAAACATGTGTTAGTTCAACATAGGGTTGAAGACAATGTTTTACCTCAGGGTGTGCTAAATGTGATGGATATGGAATTGGTGTGTTTTTTTATTTACCAGATGTAGAAAATGGAAGGCTTAGAATAGACGCTCTTTTAAGAGAAAAGGAGTTAGAAGTGCAGGTTCAGCTTCAGCGCGAGAGATTAGGATTAAAAGCCAAGTTCAAACGTGAACAATTACAAGCCGAGATGAACCTTCATGAGATTAATGTTCAAAAAGAGATAGAACTTGAAAAAAATTAAGGAGGCTAATTTTAATTCTAAAACTAGGTCAAATTATTAACGGCGATAGAGTTGTGCCTCCTTTTAATAAAAACGGATTTAAATTAATATTTTTTGATGATTTGGGAGAAAAGCTAAGAATTATAAGTGGCCAGCAGAAAATTGAGCTTATATGTTGTTAGGAGTTTTGTGTGGTTGGACGCAAAAGTTATATGCATCTATTCCTGAGGACAGAGTAGATGATTATGAATTCTTGAAAAATGCCATTTTTCAAGCCTATGAAATAACTCCCGAAGCTTACAGGATGAAGTTTAGGAGTTGGACATAACAAGATATGTAGAATCTATTAGAGAACAATCAGATTGGTTTGATAAATGTATAAAGCAGCAGAGTTTAGGGATGATTTTGATAGATTAAGAGAGATTATTATTTTAATTAAACAGTTTAAAAATCGTGTTAGTGAAAATATTAAGATTTACTTAAATGAGAGAAAGTTGTCTACCCTTCATGAAACAGCTGTATGTGCTGATGATTCTGTACTGGCTCACAAGGAGTCGAGGTCTTATGATAAAAGGTTTAATAGGTCAAAAGACTATCGGGACACAGATAAGAACACTAGTAGGCCTACAGATATATGTATCTCAAAGATCTAGTTCTCTTTCACACGTCAAGTCTCAAAGCAGTGCAGCAGTTTGAATAGCAATTCTATTACTAGCAATTCTGTAGGATGTAATTATTGTAAGAAACTAGGTCATATGGTGTCAATGTTTTTAGTTGAAAAGGAAAAAAGCTGAAACTGTGGCTCTTGTAACTCTGCCAAAGTCTCGCTGTCGTGTGCTACCAGTAGTGGTTAACACTGTAGATGATCACATTTTTAACAGGAAGCCTGCTAATTCCAGTGTTTGTTTCAGACCTGTTGATAAAGTTTTCCAGCCATATACTACTAAGGGGTTTGTTAGTGTTGCTGGTGGTTCGCTGCACTTTTTTTTTTTTTTTGTATCATGCGTGATACTGGTTGTGCCCAGCCACTTGTTTGGAGGTAACTTTTCCCTGTGACTGAGCATTCATTTATGGGGAAATATGCTCCCGTTCGTGGTGTTGGTGAGGGCCATTTTAGCTATCCCTTACATCGTACAGATCTTCATTGTGACATTATTAGGGCCTATTGTTGTTGGTGTGGTTTCAGAGTTGCCTATTAATGGCGTTCAATTTTTTCCCTTGATAATGAATTGGTAGATGAGAAACTTGATGTCTGACCGAAGATGGTTAATGAACTATTTCTTGATCAGGAGTTGAAGGTTCTCAGTCCGGATTTGTCTACTCTGTTTTCTCTGAGTGCCGAGACTCATGAGAAGACTCAGAGTCCTGCATGTACGTCTGATAATGATGTGTCGATTTGTGATAATGTCTCCACTCTTGTTTGTTCTGCCGACTTGCCTCGTGAAGACTCGTTGGGTTGTATTGCTGATTCCACTAATGAATTTTCTACCAAATTATCTCGTGAAGATGTGTTACTTCATGATACTTGTTCAACTGTTGACTGTTCTGCTAACTTGTCTTGTGAAGACACGTTAGTTTGTAATGAACCTCTTTTTGAGAATAATGGCTTGTCTTCTGAAGATACCTTAGGCTTAGTTTGTAATGATGCTAACTTGTCTGAGACATTTTTGTTTAATCAGTTTAATAATAATTTGACTCCAGTTACGTGTTAGGAATAACTTAAATTGTGTTATTCAATAAATACTGTAATCATGACTCGTTCAAAGTCAATTGTAGATCAGAAGTCTGACCATGGTGTTGCTCAGGGTGTTTTCAAAACAATGATGTTATCAGTTTCGCCCAGGAACAGCCTATGACTGATTATTTTGAAGTGAGTAGGATTTTGAGTTATGATACAAGACATTTTTATTTGCATGATATTTGGGAGGATGTGATTCAGTTTTATTATGCTTGTCCCTGTGTGTCAAGCTAATGTGAAATCCAATCAGCCTTATCTGAAAACCTCTGCAAAGCACATTTTTGCATTTATGAATTATTTTATCATGCCTTTAAATATGATATTAAACCCTAGCCGAAAAGAGGCATAGGTTAAATGTTATTTGTTAAATTTAATACATATTAAGAAGAAACCTTCTAGTTTTCATTGTAGTAATTTTTATGGATATTTTGTGACTTTATCAACTTTGAATTTTAGATTTTCATTTGGAGCTTGTAATACAATATTGTATTTTATTTTTTATTGTGGTGAAATAATTGTATTTTTAATCTAGTATGATAAGATTATTTTATTTGTATTTGTGAAAATTTGTTGGTTAATGACTCCCAACTTTTTGCTAGGCAGGGAATTTGTTATATGTATATTAAAATGTATGTGTATTGTAAGACCTATGAAGAGTGTTTATTTACTATGAGTTAATGTAGAAATAAAATTATTTTCACCGAAAAATATCGTAGTGTTCTGGAACGAGAGTTCTGGATATTACGCTTCGGCATCAATGACCATACATATCAGGATGCCAGACAACCTCAAGTCAATCAATCAATCTGGATATTACATCACCACCACACCAATCGCCGCGTGGCGTCATGTTGCGGATTGGCGTCATGTTGCGGATTGGCGTCATGTTGCGTATTGCGTATTGATAGTCCTTGGCGCATCTAGTCCGTCAGGAACATTTGAAAGTATTGGGCGCTCAGAAATGATATGCGCTTTTATTCCACACACACACTCTCTCTCTATCTCTTTATCTATCCATTCCTGATACTTATCTTTTTACATTCTCTCCTTTCAGTAAAGCTAAGCTTCTGTTAACCCTTTTATATTCGCTATGTTTTTTATACGTAAATAATAATCCAATAACTTGAGGAAACTTCTAATACTGACCAGAGGAATTGAAGATATTCACCAAGGCGAATAAATTCGAAACCATCCCAATCACCTGTTGATTTGTATCTTTTTATACTCTTTAGTTAAGCTCTGATTGATATATATATATATATATATATATATATATATATATATATATATATACACTGTATATATATATATATATATAGATAGATAGATAGATAAGTATATATATATAAATATATAGATAGGTAGATATATATATCGATATATATATATATATATATATATATATATATATATATATATATATATATATATATATACTGTATATATATATCTATATATATATATCTATATATATATATCTATATATATATATATATATCTATATATATATATATCTATATCTATATCTATATATATATATATATATATATATATATATATATATATATATATATATATATATATATATATATATATTATTTGGGCTCGAGCCATATCGTCCTGATGGAAGTTCCTCATTGTCAGCTTCTACTCTGGATATTTCTGCGAGTGATATACCAGAGAAATTTTACCTTAGAAAATCAATAGAGTTCTGACCTCTGGAGCGAATATCCCGAGAGATATCGTATATAAATCAGGGACGTGTTAATAACAAGCCATGGCTATCCTTCCCTGAATAGAGTTAACCTTGTCTCGAAGAATAAGGGTAGAGGGAAGAACATAGGCAAGTGAGCCGTTACAACTCCCAATCTCAATGTGCTACAACTAACACTTTTCCTGTTGAATCATTCCCTTTCGCAGCGCCATCTTTGCCGTTCGCTTGTTGAGTTTTTGCTAGTTTTCTTAGCTTTTTGAGTGTTTTTTTTTTTTTTTATCATGTATGCTTCAACTTCTTCCTCATTGACTTAAGTTGAGTATCCACCCTTTCGTGTGTTGGAGAATTTTGCGTCTGCACCCAGTTTTTTTTTATATTGTTGTATGCTTTTATTGTTCCGAAGTCGGCAGGCTTCCGACGCCAATTGTCATGTCAAAAACTCAGGAATCTTCTATTTATTTAGTCATTTACTCTGGTAATATATTATTTTATTATTTTGAAGTGTGGTTTGTATATGATATCCCCCCATCCTTCCTTGGTGTTTCTTTTGTGTTTTTTATCAGCATTGGCTTAGGTTAGCCTACCCTAGCTGGCGGCCATACCTGGTAAATGTTCACTAATGCACCACTCCCTTCTTTCACCAAACCTTACGGGTTGGGTGAGGCCATCTATCCTCACCCGCTGTCGATTCATCATGGCGGGGAGCTACGGTCTTCAAGGTCCTATTGGGAGTTGGGTAGTGTTCCCACTTACCCTAGGGTGACTGCTTTTCACTTTCCACTTAGCCTATATGTTTGGCGAGGCGGCACAGGTCTCGGGATCCTGTTCCTGTGTCTACTTATGTTAACCCATTATAACATGTTACCCTAGTTCTGATGCTGACTAGTAGACCTCCTTGTGTCGCCTTAACCATCATTAGGCTTTCTCTCAGTCTTTGGTAGGCTATGGCTGGTTGTGAGTACTTGTCCTCTGTGCCCTATCACGGCAACCCCTCTGGGACACTATTGTTGTTCCACGTTGGTGTTTGGCCATCCTGCCTTGCCGCCTCACTGTTTTCTGAGCCTCCCATCACCACCCTGCCTTCCCCTTTCCTTGTGCCTGTTATTGTGCCTACTTGTAGGCTCTTTCGTGGCCTAGGTAGATGAGCTTTTCTCCTCCCTTGTTGAATTCTCTCTGCCACCTTAGAGTCCACCCTTGGGTGCTTCTCTGCCCCTTCCTCTTCCTAGTTAGGCCATAACCTGACTGTACCAGAACTATGTTCCTCTTGTCTAGTCATCTCACCCTAGCTTTTGAGCTTTCCCTCACCCACTAGGAGGCTAGGGTTGCCTACACACTTCTCTCATGGCCTAACCCTATTTAGGCCAGAACTATGTTCCTCGTGTCTAGTCATCTCACCCTAGCTTTTGAGCTTTACCTCAACGGCTGGGAGCCTAGGCTTGCCTACATAGTTCTACCATGGCCTAACCCTATCTAGGCACAGAGTTGGTAACCTTTGGGTTACTCCTCTGCCGCCTTGGCAGTGCTTGTCCTAAGTCTGCAGGCTCTCTTCCTGTGCTGTATACTTCATGCTATGGAGTCTCGACTCCCTTGCTTGGTTAGCCTATCTAGGCATAGGTGCTGCCTTCTGTCTCTGCTTTCTGTTTTGTCAGCTTGAGATATCCCTCTAGCTATGGAGTCTTGATTCCATTGCTGGGTAAGCCTATCTAGACAGAGGTGCGCCTCCTGTCTCTACCTCCAGTCTTGTCAGTTGAGTTCTTCTAGCACTGGCTGTGTGTTGGCTTTGGGTCACCCCCTCTGCTGCCTCAGCTGCAGCCTTAGAATAGTTATCTGCTCTTTCCTATCCCCCATCTCAGGAACATTGTCCTCTGGAGTTGGTCGATTGGATCCTACCTGGTTGTCAGAACACTCTTTGAATTCTTAATTCTTAGCATCCTGGCCGTCTTGTATGACTCTCATTATCTTATTGGCTGCACCCCCACTTTGTGTAAGTTGATGATAATGATCAGGTTCTGGCTGGTTCTCTTATTATCTGCCTTTCTCTCCTGTATTTCCCCTGAGTGTGGACCCTTCCCTTGGGATTGTCCACTCTCCCCCTGTTGACTTTACAATGCGTCTGGCGCCTTGTATCAACATGCCTAGGATATTGACAGGTCATTCTTTTCTAGCTACTAAAAATAGTTTACACCTCCCAGCTGCTGCTGCATCGGGGTCAGCTGTTGCTAGTCTAGAAAGTACGATGAGTGAACTTGCCTTCTTTAGCTGTTCTGATAGACCTACTCTGGAGGTTCTGGTGTTCCTTTGATGTGATCCTTTCCTCCATATTCCTACCACAACGTCATTATGTTTTGCTTCATTAATCATTCCAGATTTCTGAGCTGTTTGACATGTGTTCTATTATATTTTAGATTTAGTCTTTCTTCAGGTGTAGGATTAGTTAGGATAGAATATAATAGAAAATGATTTTTTCTAATTTTAAGAAGATATATTTTAATGATGGCCAGTACTCATTTACTCTTCTTATCTTTACAGGTCGCTGATAACATGGAGTGTTCTACGGTCACCTGTACTAGGTGGGTCAAGTTAACCTGTGGCCACAAACCTGCCGGAAATGGGAAACTTGCCATGTTTCCAAGGGATCCACTGCAATCTGGGACCCTACTGACTGCAAGGTTTGCATGGATCTCCTTCAAACCGGCTTCTATGCCACTGACGTCTCCTTGGACGACCAAGATCAAAGTCGAAGACGCTCCAACACTGGGTAAGAGGCTTTCAGAAGAGCTCTCAACAAGGTGCCTCTTATCTTCCCTATCTGGAACTGAAGGACCTCCTCTTTTCCAAGGCTCAGGTGTACTTTGGTTATGGTCACCAGTTACCGTCGGTCCAACTCCTGCCGGTTCCAGCAGATCATGCAAATGATAAAGTCTGAGACGCTCTGCAAGTCATGAGCCTGGACGTGGATGACATGTCTACTACTTCTTCTGTTTCATCAGAGAAGGAGAGGATCCTGTTGACCACAGAAGCCTCAGAAGAATCATTGGATGTACAGTTAGAATCAAAAGAACGCCGACACTCCGGGGAAATCTTTCGTCAGATGTCTCTAATGTCCCCATGACAAAACACACAACGAGTTGCTCCTCTTACTACTGCTACGAAATGGGCGGAGCCTTCTCCAACCTTGGTAAATCAAAGACAGTAAACGGCTGTCTATGTTAGCGGAAGCATCGAAATGAGAGAGAGAGAGAGAGAGAGAGAGAGAGAGAGAGAGAGAGAGAGAGAGAGATCAAATGGTTTGAGCTTACTCTAGTTAGTGAAGTAATGTAACAGCACATGAACTCCTTTTTAGACATTTATGCATATCAAAATATTGTTTGTCATTATCATACAATGTTTCCAATAGGAATGATTGTATTTTGCTCCCAAAAGCTTATCGTTATTTTTCAAATTCTAGATTGACTGCTAAGAACTACTTACAGTTTATAGATATTCATTGAATGTAACATTTCGTAATACGTGAGGATACTTTATTGTAAAATATTTCCCAAATTATTCAGATTCAGGGGTACGCGCCGTTTCAGTCTTTAGACTCTAAGCCACTTTCCCTTTATTCATCATTTATTTTACATTCCCATTGTTGAGCTTTGTCATCTCACCGTCTGCTATCTTGGCCTTGAAAGATTAGCATTGCCATTTGAACTAAAATCTTAAACATATATAGTAAAATCTTTACTACATTGCTAATTCAACCTATCGTAAGTGCTTTATTCACTTGATAATTATCGAAACTAAATGACAAAATTGGAGATAGTTATTACAGGATATGAATAACGGGATTATTTTGTTAGAATCAAATGCTTATCCAAATAATGGGTGATTTTGGGGGAAAATAACTATAATTGCTTTTGGGTGGGAGGAGTATTTGCTTCCTTATGGATCCGTATACCAACATTTGTCCGGCTGCATATGTTTGATCATTGTATTTTATACTCCTCTATATACCTTAAATGCTCTGTAGGAGAATTCAACCAGTTGCTTTAAAACGACTAAGATATTTTCGTTAACTGGAATAATGATAGAGGAATGGGATATATATTGTATAAAAAATCTGAGGGGCACCACTTATTCATGGAAGCATGCTTCACAATGCAATTTTCTTTTACTTCGATGGAGATTGTGAAAACTAAGATAGTGGAAAATGAAATACAGATCTCCAAATGCCTTATTCCGGAATCCAGCTAATGAATATCTTGTCTTGGTGTCACACAAATATCACATAGTTCCAAGTTGGAATGGTCAAGTGAAGGTGTTTCTGCTGCCGCTTGGGAGAGATTTCTTTTATGGAGGCACAGTGAGAAGCTAAGAACCAAAGTTGAAGCCCTAGGACGA
Organism: Palaemon carinicauda; assembly: GCF_036898095.1. Classification (NCBI taxonomy): domain Eukaryota; kingdom Metazoa; phylum Arthropoda; class Malacostraca; order Decapoda; family Palaemonidae; genus Palaemon; species Palaemon carinicauda. Next base: position 111,098,764 of record NC_090743.1, on the reverse strand, counting down.
GCACCGAGGCAGAAGGGCATTAATTTTAAAGATAATATTTGATAAATAAATGAATAAATAATGATAGAAAGAAACACAAATATTAAATAATGAATCAGGGGATAGAGGAAGAAGCTCAGGAAATAGAATCTGAAGAATGAGAGAAAATATTTAAGAATCCATGAGTATCGCTCCTCAGCTGTATGAGTTAGTGATTAAAAGGGCAATCAAACTTTTATTTCCGAGATATTTTAATATTTGGTTTTTCCTTTCTCCTACTCACGGCACCAGCTGTAGAAATTGTGGTTTAACTAATACCCTGATAGGCTGAGGAGCTGGTATGGATAACTTTTGCTCGAACAACCCGAACTACTGTAGAGTTCACGGATAGTAATGCATTTTTCGCTTGTTAAGCGCCCATCTACCTTGCGTAATTTACCCAGTCAAGAGATCTACATCTAGCACCCCATAGCTGGGCTAATTCGGGCACTAGATCACTGTAAATAAGGACTTTATCATACAAAACTAAGCCTATTTTAATCAAGATTATAAGACCTTTGTGCATGAAATTGATAAGAAGTTGGTTTGATCTCAAAGATATTTCATTTCTCAAGATAAAGCTACTAGCAATTATATAATCATTGATAACTTATAATCGGGTATTAGAATGGGGAATCATTTCGTGCTATGCCATCTATTCGTATATATTTTCAGGAAAAATTATAGGAGAATTCATTTTGGGAAAATAGGTATATCATAGTTTCATGACAAAATTTCTGAAAATCATGTCGTTCTGAGACTGATTTGTTAATAAAACAAATTCTTTAAACCCTTTGCCAGAATGTGATAGGGTCCTCATCTTCCTAAATATAAGTTATTTTCGATACGAAATAATAAGTTCTGATTGTATTCAAGGTGCTTTGCAGTCATCAGTATATATTATATCCATCATCGATTATCTATTATGCAAAGTTAATACTTAAATTTCGTTACTTATCAACCTTCCATCAACAGCAGCTATTTTATTCTACTGCTGCTATCTTTTACAAAACAACTAATAATGAATTAGGTTAGCCAAATTTACTAGAACATTGACGGTTATCAAATAAATCTCAGGCAATGATACAATATTTTACAGGCTGTATCATGAGTCTACAAGCAGCCTGTCTCCACAACCCCTAAAACAGAAATGACTTTCCTATTTGCTCAGTGTCGGAATGGCCGGGGCAGGGGGTTTGAAGGAGACACCCCCCACCCCCCCCCCACCCTACCCCTTTCCCTGGAAAGTGTCTCCTTGGTCCCTCTTACGAAAAAAGTAGCAATTGAAAAATAATAGTATATATATATATATATATATATATATATATATATGTGTGTGTGTGTGTGTGTGTGTGTGTGTGTGTTTTGTATTTGTATTGAAAAGTTGAGACGTCAAATAATTATACAGAATTGGAATATGGCAACTCGATTTGTAACATTTGTATACTTTTGCTAACAAAGACGGCCCTTTACTGTCTGATTCGCTAAGGTTTGAGAAGGCTCCGCCCATTTCGTAGAAGTTGTAAGAAGAGCAACTCCTTGTCTGTTTTGTCATGGGAACACTAGAGACATCTGACGAAAGATTTCCCCTGAGTGTCGGCGTTCTTTTGATTCTAACTGTACATGAGGTAAGTGCAGCTCCCAATGCCTCTCTACTTTCTACCGAAGCCCCAGCTTCCTCCTCCACCCCGGTTCCGATATTAGACATCCTACGCTACCCAGTAATTTAGAACATAAGGCATTCATGAAACCTTTCATGGAAAACTTGACCGCCAAATATGAATGTTCTCAAGCAGATCTAACGAGGAGGATAAAAAATTACAACAGGCACCTGCTTCTAAGGCTCCCCCAGCTTCGAGCCTACCAGAATGCACAGTTAAGAACCCTTGGTACTATGTAGAGAATAGGGCTTTAACCGAAGGGTTCCTTCATATTGGGGATGATTTGTTTTCTAAGCCAGTTTCGTACTTGGAATTCTTTCCATCGATCGATAGCTATCCTTACTGTTAAGTAAGGCTTAACTCTGATGTGTCCATTAGGGATGATACGATCCCTAAGGAAAGGATCATTCTGCATCATAACAAGGCTTAATCCCTTTTGGTTGGGGAGTTAAAGATGGCTGAATTCACTCATACCCAACTTTTTGCCTTTGGCAGGAAACAGTCCACTTTTGTGACCCCCAAAGATACTGTCTTCCCCTTTGCCTCTGAAAGCTTAGAGGCCGTATTGAAAGCAGTAAGGGAGAACAGACCCTTTCCAATGCTAGAGGAATGTAAACCTGTTTCTCTAGCCCTTCCTTACGATTCGAACAATTGGGAGGACGTCCACCATACATTCACTGTTGGAAAACTAGATAAAGACGTCAGAGGTAAACAGTGTAATGAGAAACTGCCTAGGATTCCCGAATCTGTATTGAAGGGAGAACTAGAAGCTAAAGAGAGACTCTGCCTGTTTATCCTTCTGATATTATTTAAAGATGCTTATTGGAAACTATTCCAAATCTGATCTCTTCCCTGTCTTGGCTAAAACTCACCTGATCATATTTCATAGGGATCTCCATGCTTTTGTCCTAGCCAGGAGAGCATGTAGAAAACACGTCCTAGCCGCTGCTACAATCAGACATGAACCCAGAAAACTGATGGACTCCAACATCTTGGGGAAGGATCTCTTCCCTGAGAAGCTGGTTAAAGAAGTCATGGACAAAGCGGCTCAGGAAAATGAGAGCCTTATTGACAAGTGGGGGTTTTTCCTCTAAACAAATTTTACCCCCAATGAAGGACTTCAACCCAAGGGCAAGAAACCCAGAAGTCACTTCAAAGGAAGGAAATCCTTTTCTGTCGTGACAGCCTCAGTTGCCCCCATTCCTCAGACTGTGTACACGGTCCCCCAGCAGTACGTTCCACAGTCTCCAGCCTTCAAACCGGTGTGCGAGAGAGCTACTACCATGTTTCACCCTGCCAAAGCTTATAGGAAGAGCTCTGGTAACAAGAGAAAGTCTGGAATAGGCGGTCAAACTAGAGGCCGAGGAAGTAGAGACAAGATGTCTGAAGTTGTGGGTCCTTCTCAAGAACAATGAGGAGCTTCTGTTAGGGAGACTGCTTCACCTGTTCAGGGATCAATGGGAGTTCGATCCCTGGGCTTACAGCATAGTCTCAAAAGGGCTAGGCTGGAAATGGAGATAGAAACCACCCCAGTTCAAGAGGTTCTTTTTACCCACAACCCCCTTTTGGGAGGATTACATTCAAGACCTTCTCTGGAAGGGAGTCATCCATTGCACAAAATCCATGAACTTTCAAAGGCGGCCATTGTGCGGGCCCAAGAAAGATTAGTGCACTCTTCGAACTATTCTGGACTTGTCACCACTAAACAAATTCATTCTGAACGACAAGTTCCAGATGCTGACTATCTCGCAAATACGGACCCTACTACCCCCGGGGGGGCTACACCATCTCCATAGATCTTAGACCCCTATTGGCATTTTCTGATAGGTCGACACGTCTCCCCGTACCTTGGTTTCAGACTAGCAACAAAGGCCTACGTATTCAAAGCAATGCCCTTCTGGCTCAGTATAGCTCCAAGGATTTTCACGAAACTAGTCGAGGCCATTGTCCAACAACTTCGGAACAGAGGCTTTCAGGTGATGGTGTACCTGGACAATTAGTTAGTCTGGGCTGCAATGAAGTCGGAATGTCTTCAAACAGCCCAAGAGGTCATGAACTTCCTACAATCTCTGGGCTTCCAAATCAACCTCGAGAAGTCCAGGCTATCTCCATCTCGGAAATTCCAATGGGTAGGACTTCACTGGAACCTACAGTCACACACCCTCTCTCTACCAATAGGCAAGAAAAAGTAAATTGTAAAACTCAGTCAAGTGCCTACTTTGTTCAAAAGTACTCACCAGACGACAACAAGAAAGGGTCTTCGGGTCATTACATTTTACTGCCATGACGGACCCAATCTTGAAAGCAAGGCTCAAAGATGCTAACAGAGTCTGGAGAAGAAAGGCATCCAATGCTCGGAGAGATCTTCGCCAGAAAACCCTGGTTTACTGCGAAAGCAGCTCAGGCCGAGGTCCACTGCCAAGAGTCTATCGAACGACGCCCCTCTTCAGTACCCTAATCCTTCCATGACTATTCATACGGACGCCTCAGAACAAGGATGGGGAGGACACTCCTCTTCCAAGAAAGTGCAGAGTCAGTGTTCAATCATATTTCAGAAGTTTCACATCAATGTTCTGGAGGCTATGGCAGTGTTTCTGACTCTGAAGAGACTATGCCTATAGACGAAATCAAACAACAAATTGGTCATCAACAACAACAAAATAGTGCAGTGTCAACAGACAGGGCTCCAGATCTCCTCAGATCAACCATGTAATCCTAGCCATTCTCTCTTTAGCAAAAAGGAGGAAATGGCATCTTTCCGCAGTTCACCTGGAAAGGGTTTGCAATGTGATGGCGGACACCGTGTCAAGATCCATGCCTCAGGAAACAAAATAGTTTCTGGACATAAAATCATTCTATTTCATTCTAGAGAAAGTCCCGGGACTGCAAATCAATCTCTTTGCGACGAGCTTCAACAAAAAACTTCCCCGATATGTAGCACCAAACATGGACCTGGAAGCGACAGGAATGGATGCAATGTCTCTGGATTGGAACCAGTGGTCTTGTTTACCTCAATTTCCAACCTTCCTTTTATAGACTTTACTCTTTTCATCTTCTGGAGACAGAACTTCACAGTGAGGGGGACTGTGACGTTGATTTCGTTTGCTCCTACCTTTTACAAACATATTTCTTGCTCGATAACTTGGTACATTAGTTACCAATGCTACAGGAAGTGTGATTATGTCTATGGGGTGTAAAAGGTTAAAACTCTCCTGGCCACAACTGAGAATAATAATTCTCTTGATACACTTCCATCAGGATAACATGGCTCGAGCCCAAAAAAACAGATTTTGACATAGGAAAAATCTATTTCTGGGTGAAATAGCCATGTCGTCCTGAGGTCCCGCCCGTTACTTTCCATCCCCTCCCTATTCTCGGTGTGGGTCTTCGCGTCGTGCAATGGCTGCTCCGGGAATGGTTCAACAGGAAGCGTGTTAGTTGTAACAGCTCACTTGCCTATGTCCTTGCCTCTACCCTTATCCTTCGAGACAAGATTAACTTTATTCAGGGAAGGATATCCATGGCTTGTTCTTAACACGTCCCTGGTTTATACACGATATTTCTCGGGATACTCGCTCCAGAGGTCAGAACTCTGTTGATAACTCTAGAAATTTCTCTGGTATATCACTCGCAGAAATATCTCAAGTAGAAGCTTCCAATGAGGAACTTCCATCAGGATGACATGGCTGTCTCACCCAAAAATAGATTTCTCCTATGTCAAAATCCGTTATATATATATATATATATATATATATATATATATATATATATATATATATATATATATATATATATATATATATATATATATATATATATATATATTGTAACTAACGTGCAGGCTTGCTCTTTAAATAGAGTATCAATCGGATTCTCTACTTGACACTGTATCGTCTTATGAACCAGATCGTGTAATTGACACTAATGTCTTTTAAAAACACTGAACCCTTTAATGTTAGTAACAGTTCGTTTTTCCCGAGTTCATTTTTTTATTTTGGAGCTGCACCTTGTTGCAATATATGGGGTTTTTACATGTAAGAACAGACTGACCTCTCTCCTTAGTCTAATCACGGACAAATAAATTCTGCGATTAAATCTAATACATAACTAAATTTATTTCACAAAAAAAAAAGAAAAAAAAATGTTTAAGATTCTTAAGGAGAAAAACATACAATGACAATTCAAAAACTAGAAATGTTTTCGACTTTATAAAGTTAATATAGCAGCTGGGCTCTAATGAACAGGGGGAACTACTTTCACACTGGACCTCGGTGCCCAATTGTTGATCCAACTAAATCAGTCAGCACTTTCTCTTTTCCTTCTGGTTATTTTTTTTTTCTCCCGTCTCTTCTTTTTGGGCTTGAACTTGTTGACGACTTTGGCATGTTTGATTATACTGTGGCTGCTTCTTTGGATTTGGCACAGTGTGGGATGCACGGCATTCCATCTCAACCTGTGCCAATTTAGACGCCATCCCTCTGGCAGACCCCATTGGGTGCAGACCAAGTCTGTTAAGAGTCGGGCTCCAGTGATGCGGTTGTAAGTCACTCATATTTGCGGGTAATGGGTGACGCCAGGCATTGGGGCTAACTACCCCCACTGACCAGTGTACGCCCACCTTAGAGAGGCAGCCCCTCTATAATAGAGGACTGGTCCCCGCTGAAGCCTCTTCTCGTTTTGGGCCACATGGGATAGGAGGACTGACATCCTCCGATAAGAGGTGGATAACCCGGCTTGCTCTTTTGAAAAAACCCAACCCCTCTGTTGACGACCTGGAAAATACAAACATGGACCTTGGTACAGACAGCTCCAACCTTATTCACATCATATGAAGAATGATAAGAAAACACTAGAGAGAGAGAGAGAGAGAGAGAGAGAGAGAGAGAGAGAGAGAGAGAGAGAGAGAGAGAGAGAGAGAGAGAGAGAGAGAGATAAATGATGACATTACAGAAAGATAAAGAAAAGTAGAAGTATTACCTGGTCACTATAGAATAGTAAATTATGAATTTTTTTTAATTTTAGAATTTGAAAATGGAAAACATGAACGTGTAAATGTTTTTAAAGCTAACGGGAAAATAGTTGCTATATGTGCAGGGCAGCCAAAAATTTTACCCCAGGGAAATGGAAGTCTTTTGATAGAGACACTATCCCCATTGCAAGGTGAAAGATTAAAAATACTTACAACATTGGATGGTCATAGTGTAAAATGCGTTTCGCACTTTACTTTCAACCAGAGTAGAGGTGTGATATATGCTCCAGAATTGCTGGACATAGAGGAAAAAGAAATTGAGGATGAACTGAAAAGTCAAGGAGTAGTAAAACTAGTCAGAATGAGAAAAAGTTGGGGAACAACGTATTCCTCTTGCTACTTTGATTATAACATTTGATCAATGTAGATTATCAAATGTTATTAAAGCTGGTTGGCTATCTCTGAAGGTGAAACCTTATATCCCTTCATTATTGCAATGTTATCATTGTCAAATGTATTGCCATTTAAGCCAGAAATGCAAGGAAAAACTAAATAATAATCCAGCTGTTTGTGCCAACTGTGGAAAAAATAGTCATGGAGTATGCTTAGAAAATCCAAATTGCTTACATTGTTGAGAAGCACAGCCAGCTACATCTAAAAGCTGTGTTAAGTTTATTTTTGAAAAAGAAATTCAGGCCATTAGGACCATGGAAGGGGTTACTTTTAGAGAGGCTCGTAAAAGAGCTCTTGAAAAGCAGATAAGACCAGGGCAACCTTTTTCAATGGTTCTCAAGAAAAACTTTCAACCAGAGTAGAGGTGTGATATATGCTCCAGAATGCTGGACGTGGAGGAAAAAGAAATTGAGGATGAACTGAAAAGTTAAGGAGTAGTAAAATTAGTCAGAATGAGAAAGAGTTGGGGAACAACGTATTCCTCTTGCTACTTTGATTATAACATTTGATCAATATAGACTACCAAATGTTATTAAAGCCAGTTGGCTATCTCTGAAGGTGAAACCTTATATCCCTTCACCATTGCGAGGTTATCATTGCCAAATGTATGGCCATTTAAGCCAGTAATGCAAGGAAAAACTAAATAATAAGCCAGCAGTTTGTGCCAACTGTGGAAAAAATAGTCATGGAGTATGGTTAGAAAATCCAAATTGCATACATTGTTGGGAAGCACAGCCAGCTACATCTAAAAGCTGTGTTAAGTTTATTTTTGAAAAAGAAATTCAGGCCATTAGGACCATGGAAGGGGTTACTTTTAGAGGGGCTCGTAAAAGAGCTCTTGAAAAGCAGATAAGACCAGGGCAAACTTTTTCAATGGTTCTCAAGAAAAACTTGCCAAAGCACACGGACGAAAATTATATTCCCACTTCTAATATAAAGAAACATATGAAAGTAGTTAATGAGGTTGAAAGTCCCATTGAAACTTTATATCCAGAAATTGTAAAAAAATCAAAAGAGATACTTAAAGATCTATAAGGTATTCAAAAGCCATCTACTCCGATTCTAAACAATAGTATAAACCTCTCTCAGGCCGTGTCCTTGCCTGATCTAATGGAGGTTCCACTTGAAACCAATTTACCTGGTGAACCTGTAGTGGGGAAGGTGCAAAAACCTGACAGATCACAACCTTTTGATAAAAAAGAGAGAGACCTCCATCTCTCTCGCCTCCTACCATAGGAAACCTTAAAGTCACGATTTCAAATAAATATGATGTCTTGTCTGCTGATGTTTCTGATCAACTGGAAGGCGAATTGAACTAATCATAAATTCAAGTTGAGGTCCACCATCCTCCTCAACAATTAGATCAAAAGAACACACAGAAAAAGACGAACACAAAACCCACTATATCAAGATCCTCTCTAGAGATACCACCGGGAAATATTGTTAGATCATATATTGCCAATGGGAAGACTTCATCTAAGGTGTCTTCCAAAAAATAAACCATAGGTTTTTCCTCCATTCTGCAATGGAATTGCCAGGGGTTAAGGGCGGTAATATGAACAAGTTAAGCCCCTCATCATACATGAGCACTTCCCTATAACTGTATGTCTACAGGAGAGCAAGCTCGATGCTAATACTTCTTTTCCTCGAGAGTATGTTAACTAAAGGACACCATATGATCAACGAGCAGGTAGCTATGGGGGAAGTCTCATATACGTTCGTCGAGATGTTCCCCAAATATCTTTGTCTATCTGTACCCCTCTGCAGGCAGTGGTTGTACAGATTGATATAGGGAGAAAATACACAATTTGTTCTCTTTACTTGCCTCCAAATGATAACATCTCATATGATAATGTAGTAGAGCTGATTAAACAACTCCCACAACCTTTTATCTTACTAGGAGATCTTAATAGTAGACATCCTTTATGGAGTGATGTTTTGGCAAACGCAAGGGGTGATATCATATATCAATTTTGGAGAATGAAGATGTAGGACTCCTCAATACAGGATAGCCTACACACTTTTATGTTCAGACAGGTACCTTGTCCTACATTGACCTATCAGTTGCAAGCTCTTACTGTCTTCTCGATTTTAATTGGAGAACATTAGATGATTGGCATAATAGTGATCATGCACTAATTATTATAAACACCAACAATGGTCCACCTTTACATAGATCGCTTCGATGGAATCTTGATAAGGCGGACTGGGATAGATTTTGGGAGCTAAGTGAAATTGAAGGAAATGCAGAACAGTTTGAAAGTGTTGATGATGCCATAGACTTAATGGAATTCTTCAGATAGTAGGAGTCAATTCCATTCCCAAAACAACAGGGATATTCAGACGACGACCAGTCCCCTGGTGGTCATCAGAACCAACTGCCCTGTACAGAGCCACAAGAAAGTCTTTAACTCGATTGCGCATGCGCCATACTAAGGAGAATCTAGTCATATACAAGAAATGTAGAGCACAGTTTCGTCGTGCCATGAAAGGAGCTAGGCGCCAGTCTTCGATGTCATTTGTTTCCTCCATTAACAGTAGAGCACCAACATCATCTGTGTGGAGGAAAATAAAAAAGATAGCAGGCAAATTCACCCCAAACCCACCAACAGTGTTAAGGGTAAATGGCCAGTATATGACTGGAGCAACCGAAGTTAGCAATGCCCTGGCTGACCATTTTTCAAATGTATCGTGCAAGTGTAAAGCAGCTCCTGGTCACCAGTATAGGAGCATGGAAGAAAAGAAAGTTTTAAATTTCGCAACAAGAAAGCAACAGTCATACAATTCTCCTTTTACTGAAAGAGAATCTGATTTTGCTCTTGCTATGTGTAATGATACAGCCCCTGGACCCGATGGAATTCCATATGCAATGATTAAACAGGTATCTTTTAATACAAAGTTATTTATTTTAAGCATTTTTAATATGGCATGATCATAATTATCCAAGTGTTTGGGATCTAGCCATTACTTTAGCCTATTTAAAACCCGGTAAGGACAAGTTTTTAGCAGCAAATTATAGGCCAATTGCATTGACTTGTTTATGTAAAATAATGGAGAAGATGGTCAATGCAAGACTGAAGTGGTCCCTTGAAAAGAAGATATTTTATCACCCATTCAATGTGGATTCAGAAAAATGCACTCAACAACTGATGTGTTGATACGACTTGAGTCTTCTATTTGTGAAGCCTTTGCTTCCAAACAGCACCATGTGGCAGTCTTTTTTTATCTTGAAAAGGCATATGATACCACATGGAGATATGGTACACCTAAAAGAATCCATGAGTTTGGATTAAGAGGAGAGCTATCAATATTTATTCAGTCATTTCTTTCACATAGAGTTTTTCAAGTGAGAGTTGGGGAAACTCTATCTGAGAGTAAATGCCAGGAAGAATGAGTTCTTCAGGGTAGTTTGTTAAGTGTAACCCTTTTTGCATTAGCAATTAATGGGATATCCTCCGTCATTCCCGGGATGTTCTCTCAACATTATTTGTGGCTGATCTCTCCATATCATTTGCTGGAGCTAGAATTGCAATGGTTGAGAGAAAAACACAACGCTCTATTGACAAAATTATCCAGTGGGCCGCTATGAATGGATTTAAGTTCTCGACAAGTAAAACTACAATTGTCCATATCTGTCATATTCTTGTTTGAGGCTCGAGGTGAGGATGGCAGGTTCATCCTTGCCAAGATTCTTGGACATGATGTTTCCTACTATGCAAGTGGTATTTTTAGATTTATTTCAGAAGCAGATCTTTTGAAAATTATCTAACTTTTATAAAGACATTCAACTTTTATGGTTTTAATTGAATATTCTTTAATTTTTATATGTATATAATCTAAATGATATCGGCATCAATGACCTTAGTTGTCAGGATGCCTGAAAACTTTTAATCAATCAATCAATCAGTCTGTCATATCCGGGAAGTACATTCAGACCCGGATATATACATCATAGGTCAACGGATCCCATGTGCAAGTGAAGCTAAATGTTTAGGGTTGATATTTGATTTTAGGCTTACATGGGTTTCTCACTTAAAAACATTAAAATCTAAATATCTTGAGGCTCTGAATTTTTCAAAAGTATTTTCCCATACATCATGGGGGGAAGACCGCAATACTATTTTAAAATTATGCAAGCCCTTGATTTTTTCCAAAATTAGTTATAATCCTCAGCCACCCCAAGCCGGTTAAAAATATTAGATTTTATACATCATGCTGGTATTTGATTGTCCACAAGAGCATTTAGAACCTCACCTATCACAAGTCTCCTTGTTGATGCTGGGGAGTTGCCTCTAGACCCTTACCTAATGTCCCCTATTATTCGGTATTGGTTTAGATTGCAAAGGCTCCCTAATTCTTTAGCCTTTCAGACTACAAGCCTAGTAAGACACTCAACATACTTTGAGTTGCACCCAAAATCTCCTCAACCTTATGGGTTTCAGGTGAAACAATTATTAAACAATCTGGATATAATTAGAATCAAGGTGCTTCCATTCAAGGTATCATCAACACCTCCCTGGAAATTACCTGGCGTATCTTTTTGTAAATACTTTATTGGAGGTTAGAAGAATATGACTGACTTAGAATCCAGGTCTCTTTTTATGGAACATGTTGCAGAACATAGGGTATCGACTTTTATATATACTGATGAATCCAAATCTGATGCTGGCGTTGGATTTGGAGCACATAGTAATGATTTTAATTGTAGTGGTGCACTTCCTCTAAGCTTCCATTTTTACTGCTGGACTGTATGGTATGTTAACCACTATTGAGAAAATATCTTTGGAAAAGGACGGTAATTTTACAATTTTTATTGATGCAAGGAGTGTTCTTCAAGCTTTAGAAGTTTTTAATTCTAGTAACGCTCTAGTTTTAAAGATTTTAGAATGGCTTTTTATTATTGGACGGAGAGGTATGACAGTTCGACTTTGTTGGGTTCCAGCACATATAGGTGTGTGTGGGAATGAGAAGGCAGATTTACTGGCGAAGAATGCTGCATCCGAGTTGCTACCAAGGAGGTATCCCATTCCCTGTAATGATTTCCTACCTTACATCAAGAAATTGGATTGTAATAAATGGCAACAGCACTGGGATAGCCAAGATGGCAATAAAATGAGGGAAGTAACAAATATCATATCACCTTTGAGGTATAATAAGAAGCCCCGAAAATGGGAGACGACTCTGTCGTCTCCGTATTGGTCACACTCGGATGACATACGAGTTTCTGCTGAAGGGCTAACACCAACCGTATTGCGACGACTGTTAAGTACCTTTAACAGGGAGGCATTTGTTGACCGAATGCCCTAATTATAATATCTTATGTAATAGATATCTGTTTGAGGCTCGAGGTGAGGATGGCAGGTTCATCCTTGCCAAAATTCTTGGACATGATGTGTCCCACTATGCGAGCGGCATTTTTAGATTTATTTCAGAAGCAGGTCTTCTGAAAACTATATAACTTTTATAATGACATCTTAACTTTTATGGTTTTAATTGAATTCTCTTTTATTTTTCATATATGATAAATGCTATCGGCGTCAATGACTTTGTCAAGATGCCAGAAAACTTTCTATCAATCAATCAATCAATAAAGTTAATAAATCAAAATGATTGAAGTAAAAAATGAAAGACAAAACTTTAAGTTTAATTTGCTCCAGCAATAATCAAAACACAATTAGATGCAGAAAAAAAATACCACTTAATTTCTACATCCTGAAAATCACCCAATACAATGAAAAACTACAGAACATAAATGTCGAAAGAATAGTTATGGTAAAGAAAAGAATCCAAGGTTGACCATATAATAAGAGAAATAATATTCTCTATTGTCTTGGACTACTTTCTATGTGCCATAACAGCAAAACCTTCACTCCGTACTTTAAATTCAAAAGAAATATCTTTTAATTCGTAACACTAGAACATAAGATAACTTGGTTTACACAACTCCTTTCAAAAAATGATGTTGCATGTGAATGGCTGACACAGAATTAAAGAGAAAATTATTCCTGAAGGTATTTTCCCCTTTTTCCTTTTAGAATTCCCATTAATGAAATACCCTTCAGTTTTGCACTTGTTAACTTTCTCCCTCTCACAGGTCATGGTACTTAGCTTTCGGCATCGGCGCAGGTGTACTTGGGACGTAAACTATCTCCAAAACTCCGCTGTGAACGGAAAGGGAGAGCGTAGATCCTTGAGATACGCATGAGTTTCGGCGACTCATGCGGCGTACGACCATGGGGAGCTTGGATGGCTTGTGTCCTGAGGGGAGCAGACACTGGTTTCCTTCTCTTGCTCACTTTGGCGGGAACTGTTTCCAAGCGGTCTCGGGCAGGAACTGACTTCTTTTCCTGATGTAGGCCTGAGGCCGAGAAGGTGAAATTTTTGGGGCATCCCCTTTTACCTCTTGATTGGTCATTTTTGAGTTTATAGGGCGGTCTTCGTGGCTTGAGTTCCAATGGCATCCGTGACCACAACTTCCTTTCCTGGGTGTTGGCGAATCATGACCAAGTGTCCTCTTCTCTATGGGTGCTTTGTCCTCTCTATGAGAAAACCTTGTTCTCACACCTGGTTTATATCTTGTGGCTGACCTGGGAAAAGAGAGGGAAGTCAATTGCCTGGTAATTAATGGCTATGAGCCTACATGGTGCAGACAAAGACCTTCTTTTGGCCTGAGGCCTGTCTGTGGGTACATGTGATGGGAATTCACGAGAGAGGAGCTGTTTATAAAATAAGGTATACGAACTGTAAACAGTTTTACTTGGAGGGTAGAACTCAGCTCACTTCACTATATATATATATATATATATATATATATATATATATATATATATATATATATATATGTATGTGTGTGTGTATATATTCAGTATATAGTTTGGGTACCGTTCAAAATTGAGAGAAAACATTGACAGCATGATGCCTAGAAATTACAAAATATGTTTAAAAATTACAAGTTATGTTTCTCTCAAAACATTAAATATACTATAGTGGTCTTTAAGCATAATGTTTTATAGTGCACTTCCTACCGATTTTAATTTGATATTATTATCCGCTAATGGTTTTATGCTGTGCTTATTTTCTGTTTTCCCTAATGGAAATCAGTTATTTTTACTTGGCCAAATGAATTTTCAACCAGATATAAATGCAAATAATAATTACCTTTGGGCAGAGAAAGAGATGGAACAGCCTCGTGCTTCAAAATCCGTCGATTCTTGGTCTTTCTGTTCCAAGCAGAACAAATCACAGCATGCTCATTATTGATCTTGTCTGATTGTCGTCATGCTTGTATCCAAGCATCTCTCAAGATTTCATCCCTTGGAGAGCAAAAGAAACAAATGCTTTGATTAAGCTTTTTTACTTTCTTTTCCGTACTTTAACAATCATAAGTAGTGCAATTTCTCGGCATGGTTATTTTGTTATTCTACAGTTGTAATTGGAAATGAAACTCAATTTTACAGAAACGTTTACCGCTAGACTACGTAGTAGTAAATGAGGCATTGTACTGACTGTTAGTATTTATATGCTTAAATTCCCACCAGTTTATAGATTATGGACCATAAAAGAAATCTTAAGACACAAAATAACAATAAAGTGGAAGCATAGTTAATATTTTGACTTGGCCTTTTAATCCACAATCGTTTCCTTATTGTGACTGATCTACCTGACAGCGAGTTGCGGTGGCTCACCTGACCTCATATAGCCTTGAGTAGTAAAACCCTGTATGCGCAATACTTGACCCGTCACTGTATGGGTCGTGGTTGAACTTGCAATGATATATCTTGAAGAAGATAAAGAAGTTTAAAAAATTCATCTGTTCAACATCAGAAGCTGTGTTCCCACATATCAACTTTTTATATAGAAAATAAAAAGTAAGCAACATCATCTGTCCCTCGCTGCATAGAAGCCCATGAAGTCAACTTATCTACGTAAACACTTGTGTATAATATTATTTAATTTGGTTGACTTTGAGTATTCTGTAGACCTTGTATATTACTATATTGCTGTTATTGTTTTGCTATATTTTGTTAAACTTTTCATGTAGATTTTACATAATCTACGGTGTGTATAATAGCTAAACGAAACAGTAGTGCATGCAGGGAAAGCTATCGGGGAATACTCTAAAGGAAGATCCTTTTTAGTTTAATGTGATAGCCCTCTCTGATAATGTGAAGAATCCAATATTTTTATTTTAACATTACCTTGGAGGGAAGGGAAAGGAGAATTTTGCCTCTCATGGGCAGTTGAATGTGTAAAGTCTCATTGAGATGAAGATCCATGCTTTTTTGGCTAAGAGAAAAAGTCATTTATTGAATGTGTTTCTGCTTTAAAAATCACAATCCGTTTAGTCTGAGAAGGGGTTTTGGCTAAAGGAGCCATTGCTCTCTGCGTAAGAGGATTTAGCTAAAATCTGGCTTTGTTAGGCAGGGGACCAAAAGTAGACCCAAAACCAGAGTGATCTTGTGTCCCTTTGTCGCTGACTTATTTAAAATGAGGAAAGTTGCTTTCTCCTCTTCAGTACTCAGTATGAAAAGGTGTGAATGTCCTCACCCACACCACCAAGCTAGCCATCAAGGCACTTTATTAATGCCTGTGTCTCAGCTGCTGCAAAGGCTACTTAACCTTTGGGGTTTCCAATCAATAGACTTGTTCACCAGACAGCTGATGAACAAGAGGTTCTCGGTGTTTTTCTCACTGGTCCTAGATTCGTCTGTAGCGATGGAGGATGCCTTCCAACCTTCCCAGGGAAAACATGAATGTGTATGCTTTTCCACCCTTCTACCTGACTCTGGATGACATTGAACATCAGGATGGCCCTAGTGGTTCCCAAGTGGCCACACATCGAAGGATTTCCAGAATAGTTAATACTACTTACCGAGGTACCACAATGGCCCACCCTACTCTGTCGGCCCCATCTGCAGAGGTACCACAGCTCAGTGGCATCCTGCCCCTTCATGGGTGGATACTATCCAGCATCTCCTGCAAGTGAAAGGTTTTTTTGTGAGGCATTGCGCACAGAGATATCTGGAAACCTGCAAAGATCCTCTGCAGCTGTCTGCCAGGAAAAGTTGGCTATCTATGATTGTTGCCGTAGATGAGCTACTTCCCGGTTGGAGCTTATCTGCAATTGACAGCCGATTTCCTTCTCTACCTTCATCGAGATATCTGTCTCCACAGTGAAAGGCTGTCACTCAGCCTTGTGCTAGGTTTTAATATGAATTGTTTACGTTCGGGAGGAACTTCGACAAGGCTTGCCCTCCTAGTGGACAGAGTCCAAAGGAATGAGACATCACAATAATATTCCCCATTTTTAAACAGTCTCCATACAAGCCTTTTACCTGTTAAGTGTCACCCTCGGGACCACCTCCCTGCTTTTTTTTTTTTTCTTTCAAGTTAGCAGTATGCTTATTCATATTTATAGTTAAATGTAGAGATATTAATTAAATAGCGGAATAAAAAACCAATACCACTATTATTTTATTTTAGAAGGCTACATAATACAAAATGAAAAATATACATCTATGCATTATTATTCTTTTGTTGTTATTATCAGGCTACTCATCTAGTATTTCATTTATTTCATCTAAAGAAATAAGCCTCGTCTTTAGGCCGCTCGTTGTGAAAGAAGCAAAACAAATTACCCTCTCTCCATAAATTCCCGAATCACACTGTAAGGAAACCAGACAGTACAATTTGTCTAACGTCAAACGACCCTCAGGAAAAAGTTGCTAGACAGCTTATAAATGTTCCTATATATACTTTACGAGTAAACTTATTATTACGGGTCTGACAACTTGAAACACGCATTTAAAGTCGATTCCCCTTGAAGGCGGTATCGAGTAAATCGTGGTGAACATATTATTACGTGGGAGATGATTAATATGTAAAAGGAGAGCATCGGACAAGGATCTGAACTTCAAGATTCTTATCCTGCTGTCATGGCTTTGACAAAGAGAGTAGACAAGCTGCATGGCATCTTGTATGTTAAAAGTCATTCAGAGGGATGGAAGAAGGTTATGTTCAATTTTGTCCTTCTCCATATCTTCCCTCCAGTATGTGACTAGTGATCGGGATTACGTGCTTCTTTGTCTCACGAGGGTGCTATGGCACTACCTGAAGAGAACCCAGTGTTTCAGATCAGAGTACCAGAGGCTGTTCCTCCTCAGCATTGGTGTGGTAGAGAAATGTATATCCAAGAACACCATTTCGTTCTAGCTTTTTGGGACCATCAGGCATGCACACTCTACTTCCAGAGAGACCAAAGGTGGATCGTCCAGAGTGTAGACTCGTGAAGTCAGGGCTATCAGTTCTACCATAGGCTTCAGGAAGGATCTTTCTGTGATGCCAGTGCTAAAGGACGGAGTCTGGAAACCCCAGACAACCTTCATCGTCCACTACCTTTTGGAGTATACCCACTAGTCTCTGGATGCATTTACCTTTGGACCTGTGGTAGCTGCTCATCATGTGTTGTAGTGAGCACAGCTGCTTCATGAGACAAGAATCCTCTAACATAGTTTAATGCAAGTTTAGAGTGAGAAAGGAGAATGTTTGTCTGTTTTCCTATCCTCTGCCCCTCTCTTAGGGTGCAGCATTCATGCCATTATGAGCTGTAATGGACGCTAGATATAGATGAGCCATTTCGTGTGAGTAACTTTTCTTTACAGCTTAGTGTTTTTTTTTTCTTTTTTTTAAATACGGAGGAATATATTCAAATCCATTTCTCATAAATGCTCTTAGATTCAGACATCAATCTTTTGGGATATAGCTTCTTCCATGACCATTATTATTATTCTTATTATTATTATTATAATTATTATTATTATTACTTTCTAATCTACAGCCCTAGTTGGAAAAGCAGGATGCTATAAACCCAAGGGCTCCAACTGGAAAAATAGCTCAGTGAGGAAACGAAATAATATTACAAGATATGTATTGAACAATCAAAATAAATATTTTAGAACAATAACAACATTAAAAATAAATCTTATTTAGACTATAAAAATATTAAAAACAGAATAGGAAGAGAAAGAAGACAAAATAGTGTGCCCAAGTGCACCCTCAAGCAATAGAAATCTACCCTAAGACAGGGGAAGGCCATGGTACAGTTGCCTCAAAGTATTCCTTTACCCCTTACGCTTATGTTTTATGAAAATAGTATGGTAACACCGCAATGAAAGCCTATTTGTCTTGTAACGACGGACGTGAATGGTCGAGCTATTGGTATGCCAGTGCTCCTATTTTTATAAACACTACTGTAGACAATATATTAATGATATACGAATAATAGTTCACATTACAAGTGAAATAAGTTGCTGTTAAATACTTAGAAAAATAGTATAGTAACAGAGTAGTAATAATAGCAATGGTAAAAATCATATTCATTCCTGATTAATCAGACATCGTCAACCTTCGTTACATTCAGTTGAGGCAGGCGTTTGCTGAAATCCAACTTTAGTTCATAGTAGATATATGGGTTCTTTTTCAGAACATAATTACTTGAATGGAAATACGCTTTCGATTTATATAATCCATCAATTTATAAAGAAATGAGATCATAAACCGCAAATTTCAAGACCTATAAATATAATTTCATAAAGGCAATTATGATAGCCATTGACAGGTCATGATATGGAAGGCTTGGGGAAAAATTAATAGACAACCCGATGTATAAAGGAACAAACATATCCAGTGTATCATTCATATATATATATTTTTTTTTAATTTGAGCCACGTCTCACCAGAGTAGCCTAGATGGAAATTTCTCTGGGTGGTAATTAAACTCGAGTCATCTGAGTAACAACACACGTTAACCACCCTGATGGTCTTTATATCATTGGTAGATATGGTTGCACACCGATAAAATCAGTACTCATATAGATAAGAGAGAGAGACTGAACTATGGTTGGTTTTATTTTGTCAATTTCGTTGGTATTATCAAACAATACTATATAGACCTTTTATAATACCTTGATAATGACAACAGGGACTCGATTAAATAAATGTTGTATAGCCATGTCATTATATAATAAGATAACTCCGATATCCTTGTGTCTTCAATACTTATTACAATACGGTGGGGGTCTGAAACAAGTTATTGACGTCAAACTAGCTGTTTCACAGATCTCGTTCAATATGTAATATTTCCCTCCACATATGACCTAACAAAACATCAAGAAGGAATCATCAGTCGCATGTTAATTTTTATGAAAATAAATTCCATGATGATAATTTTCAGAGTAGTAAGGTATAAATTCATGACGGGCAGTTCGAGAATTTATCGGTTGTCAAAAGCCCACTTGACAACGGAATTACTTTAGGGAATGTAAGTGCTTCGTAAGATATCACTTTTAATACTAAATATTCTAGATAAGATAATTAGCAATTAAAACTTGCAACTAGATGCACCATAGTTGGGTAGATACATAGAGATAAAGAGATGGATTGAATTGCTTTCAGTTATCGTCAGGTTTAGAATTTTTTTTTTTATTTTACATTTAACTTAAATGACTAAATTGCACCCTCAGTTGAGCTGGCCTTGGTCTTAATAGTTGGTAAAAAATAAAATACCCAAGTCTTTTATTATATAATTATGAATTTTCTTTATTAAAATCAGCTGGATTCATCGATGAATTTATAGCAAATATCTGAAAACTATGTATTACAAATTTGTGATATTCAATGTTTAATCGCAATCATAACTTCGTATTAACCTTTTGTTTTAGTACTCAAGCGATACTGGTTGATTGAAGCTTATTATTTTTTTTTTCAGTTTCCATTCTCATAACATTCCTTACATTTGTGGGCAAGGTTTAGTGAAATCACTATGCAAATAAATTATTTAATTCTAGTTATACAATGTTGAATTGTAAAAAAGGAAATAAGTAAAACAAGATCGTATTTGAAACATTAATATTTTGTCCATCCACCATTATGTGCAATAACATCTTGCAATCTGTTTTGCATTGACGAGACGTGGTTATACACAACTTGTCGGTTGCGGCGGAACAGTTCCCAATCGTTGAGAACATGCTGGAAAAGACGCTGGTGGTTACGCTCCTGACCCTGCTCCCAGCTGTTGACGATGTTCCCCCAGACATTTTCGATCGGGTTCAAGTCGCATGCTTTGCTCGGCCAGGGAAGGAGAACAATGTCGCGCTGTTCAGCAAACCATGTTCGGACAATCCTCGCAGTATGGATGGAACAGTTATCCTAAAAGAAATAATATAACTGATTAATCATACTGTTAGAACAAGGTAGGTGGAAGGAGAACAATTTATATTTTCAATATAAATGACGGCAAAATAATGCCGTTTAGTCCAGCAAAAGGAGTCACAATAATGATTAATAAAAGGGCTTGAGTAGCCAAGGAGGAGACGTGGGTGTTGTGTGTTGATAAGAATATTTGGTCTACTTTTCATGAAGAGGCAAAAAATACCTTGTAACAATTTCAGTGGCTTTATTTGGCCGTTTTAGATTCATCAGGGAATGTAGATCAATGATGTTGATGTAAGATCCTTTTACAGTTATAAAACTAATAAATCCAAGACAAAAGTCTTATTGAGTAATTTGAAACTACTTTATGACCAATATCAGCAATGAGTCGATACCATATTTGTCAAGAAAGGGCATTCATATAACTAAAAAAAAAAAAAAAAAAAAACAATGCACATACCTGCATGAAAATTATCTGCTCAGGATAAGGAAGAGCATAAGCGCGAACGGAAGGAACCATCACCTCTTCCAAAATTTCGAGATACTGCTCAGCGTTGAACCTTCCACTGATCTCGGCGAATTCACCAACGCCATGCAGGTGTATCCACCCCCAAACGTTACAGGTGATATGGCCGCTTCTGGCTACTTGATAAATATTCTGGCTGTCGTATCTCGTGTTATCACGCCTCCAGCAATGCAGACGACCATGCGTGTTAGAAGCGAAGGTCTTTTCCTCACTGAAAATTACTCTGCCCCAGAAGTCTAAACCCTCTTCCAAATAACATTGAGCAAATTCCAGCCGTGCCGTTTTATGACGATCTTGCAGCTTTTGTTTCACTGCCGGAGTCCTATGGATACCGTCTGCGTGGAGCCTATTTCTTATAGTTCTAGACGAAACACGCAAGTTCAGTGTGTCCCTTATGGCAACTGCATTTATAAATGAGCTTTGCGTGGCTACTTCCGAAATCGCCCTATCTTCTTCTGGGGTCGTTTTTCATGGCCCACCAGCTCTTGGCCTGTCGTTGAGGTTTCCAGACTCTTCCCATCTTCGACACCAAAGTCGAACTGTTGGCAATGAAATTCCTAATTCTCTTGCAATACGTTTGTAAGACATGCCAGAGTCTCTCATGCCTACAATTCTGCTCCTATTGCTGATTCTTTGTTGATTGCGATCCATTGTCTACTCTAGTCACTAAACTGCTACTCAAGAGAATGACATAATGGACTAACAGAGGTCACGACATCACTTACTGGCCCCGCCTCTCTCTCTCTTTCTGAGTTATACAGCTTTAATCGAGTCCCTGTGTCATTCTCAAGGTATTAAAAAAGGTTTATATAGTACTGTTCGATAATACCAACGAAATTGACATAAAATAAACCCAACCATAGTTCAGTCTCTCTCTCTTATCTATATGAGTACGATTTTATCGGTGTGCAACCATATCTACCAATGATATAAAGACCATCAGGGTGGTTAAGGTGTGTTGTTACTCAGATGACTCGAGTTTAATTACCGCCCAGAGAAATTTCCATCTAGGCTACTCTGGTGAGACGTGGCTCGAATTAAAAAAATATATATATATGAATGATACACTGGATATATTTGTTCCTTTATACATCGGGTTGTCTATTAATTTTTCCCCAAGCCTTCCGTATCATGACCTGTCAATGGCTATCATAATTGCCTTTATGAAATTATATTTATAGGTCTTGAAATTTGCGGTTTATGATCTCATTTCTTTATAAATTGATGGATTATATAAATCGAAAGCGTATTTCCATTCAAATAATTATGTTCTGAAAAAGAACCCATATATCTACTATGAACTAAAGTTGGATTTCAGGAAACGCCTGCCTCAACTGAATGTAACGAAGGTTGACGATGTCTGATTAATCAGGAATGAATATGATTTTTACCATTGCTATTATTACTACTCTGTTACTATACTATTTTTCTAAGTATTTAATAGCAACTTATTTCACTTGTAATGTGAACTATTATTCGTATATCATTAATATATTGTCTACAGTAGTGTTTATAAAAATAGGAGCACTGGCATACCCAATAGCTCGACCATTCACGTCCGTCGTTACAAGGCAAATAGGCTTTCATTGCGGTGTTACCATACTATTTTCATAAAACATAAGCGTAAGGGGTAAAGGAATACTTTGAGGCAACTGTACAAAGGCTATGGCACTACCTAAGACTAGAGATCAATGGTTTGATTTTGGAGTATCCTTCTCCTAGAAGAACTGCTTATCATAGCTAAAATCTCACTTATATCCTTACCAAGAGGAAAGTAGCCACTGAACATTTCTAGTGCGGTAGTTAAACCCTTAAGTGAAAAAGAATTGTTAGGTAATCTCGGTGTTGTCAGATTTATAGGACTGTGGAGAATATGTAAAGAATAAGCCAGACTATTAGGTGTATGTGTAGGCAAAGAGAAAAGGTGCCGTAACCTGAGAGGGGGATGAAATGTAGTACTGTCTGGCCAGCCAAAGGACCCAATAACTCTAGGGGTATTATCTTAAAGGGTAGCTGGTGCCCTGGCCAACTTACTATTATCTACCAGTTTTCTGGTACCTGTACAGTAGGGACCAGCATAACACCTGCAACATCATGCTCAAGTAGTTAGGAGGTTGACATGTGTCATCACTTTCATTGCTCACCAGGTCCAAAGAATATTGACGTCAACCCAGCCAGTTTAGGTCATAAGGACATCTTTCCTCTTGGGGATGAGTCTCCTATTAAAGGACTAAGGCTTTTATTAGTAAATGAACAAATCACTAATTTTCTTAAAGGAATTTGCATTTTTCCTAACTATACAAACCTGAGTCCTTAAAGGTACACTGCTCTTTTCAACCTCCTTGCAAGTGCGAGGTTAAAGGCATACCCTCCACCTGCTAGGCAACTATGTTTACCTCATTAGAAATTTAAACAGATGGTTATAGCTTTGCTAGAGTCGTACTCTTATTGAAGGACTTGGGTTTGTATAGTCAGGAAAATGCATATTACTTTTAAAGTTTGGGATTTTGATAGGTACATGTCAAGAAATGTATTGGTGACTAGGACTAGTTTGGATGATATTGTTAAATTATTGCCTTTCATGGAAAGTATCTGTGCGTTACCTGACTATTTAGGATTGGATTTATCATTTTAGGGAATTTGTGATTTTTATTTGAAGTAGGGAGTGCTGACTGCAATAAACTTCAATCAATTTAACATGTTACAGGAGGTGGAATGAGGACCCAAATCTTACATGCATCCATCCCACCAACTTTCCCCAACCTCCATCCGTTGAAGGAGGAATAATTTTAATGCATCATGAAAGAAAGGAAAAATTGTGCTATTTTCATTAGTAGGTGGCTTTCTAAAACTCTACGGTTAATTTTGCAGAAAGCTAAGATTTAACTGTTTAACAGATTATATTGAAGTAATTTTCTCTCACTGCATTCATATAAGAATATGGTTGAAATAAGCCTAAAGTTTAATATTTGATATTCGAAAAAATAATCGGTAGGCAACATGCGAATGCAAATCTCAAAAAAAGGAGAAGTTAATATTAGCTATTGATTTCATTAGTAGTAAAGACTGAGCAGCCTGTCCCTGATGTATCGTACTCTTGTAAAATTTATATGAAATCTCAAGCAGACTGGAATGGGATTTTGCATGATCTTTTGTGCTTGAATTGGTCACAATTATATAGTAGTGTTGATCGTGTTGTCCCTTTGAATGAGAATCTAGTCAACATAATTGATACGCGTATCCCTTCTCGTGTGCTAAGGTACCGAGTGAAGGACAAACCATGGTTCAATGATGATTGTACAGTAGATGTGTTTATTTGGAGAAGCAGGAGGCCTATCATCTTTGGAAGGGTAACAGATCAGATTTGACCTGGAAAAACTACACTCGGCTTTGAGCTTTTGCTCAAAGAGTTTATGCTTCAACTGAAAAGGAATACAATTTAACCATAAAAGAAACCCTTTCTGGTACAACTCAGAAACATAAATGGTGGTCTACCCTTAAATCTGCACTCTTTGGTGTAGATATAACAGTTCCTCCTTTAATTAAACCAGATGGTTCAGTCACTCACTGTCCAAAGGAAAAGGCAACCCTTATGGCTAATGTTTTTGACAGTAAACAGAGTAATGAAAAATTTTGAACTTCCTCATTCCTGTTTTCCTGAGGCTAAACTAACTAGTTTAGCTATTCGATCTTGTGAGATTAAAGCTCTGTTGGTGGACCTTGATGCTTATGGAGGTGTAGACCCAAATGGTATTTTTCCTTTGTTTTTTTTATAAAGACCAGATTTCATAGCTCCAAAGTTATCTGTTATTTTGCGCAAGTTAGCAAGAAGAGGAGCTTTTAGCACTTGTTGGAGAATTGGTAATGTTACTCCTCTATGTAAATGTGTTTGTGGTAGCTCAAGTCCAACTGATTACCGCCCAATTTCCATAACTCCCATATTATCTAAAGTTTTTGAACGTCTTCTGGCAAAAAGTCTTAATAGGTTTACTGAAGGTAATCGTCTATTCCCTAGTTTGCAATTTGGTTTTCGTAAGGGCCTTGGAGCATGTAATGCCCTTCTTACAATCTCCAATGCTATACAGAAATCCCTTGATTGTGGTCAGGAAGTTTGTATGATTGGCCTTGATGTTAGCGCTGTCTTTGACCATGTTAATCATGAGGCCCTTGTTTTCAAACTCAAACAGTTGGGAGTGTGTGGGTTGTTTTTTAGCATTATTATTGAATTTTTAAGTAATAGATCTCAAAGAGTTGTTGATGATGGGCACCATAGTGAGTATAGGAATGTGATATCTGGTGTTCCACTGGGTAGTGTTCTTGGCTCATTACTTTTCATACTATATACACATGACATGTGGTTTGACCTAGAAAACAAGCTTGTTGCATATGCAGATGATACTACTCTCTTTGCGTCAATTCCATCCCCTGAATGTAGATATGGGGTTGCCGAATCCCTTAATAGAGTTCTAGCTAAAGTTATTGCAATGGTGCAAATTATGGGATATTAAGTTGAACCCTAATAAAACTCAAAGTATGATTGTAAGTAAGTCAAGGACAGTTGCTCCTCACCATCCAGATCTCAGTATTGATAATGTTTCTTTTACTTTGTATGACTTTTAAAATTTTAGGTGATTCACGATAGCAAATTTACTTTTGAGGTCTGCGTCTTCTTCAATTGCACAAAAAATTGGCTTATTGAGAAAGTGTTTCAAGATTTTGGTGATCAATCTATTCTGAAGAAATGTTTTAATTTTTTCATTCTACCTTGTTTTGGGTATTGTTCTCCTGTCTGGTCTTCAGTAGCTAATTCTCATCTTAATTTGTTGGACAGAAACTTAGTCTTTTAAATTTCTTATTCCTGATCTAGATATTAATCTTTGGCACCGTCGTTCAAGTGGTTCATCGTGCATGTTGCATAAGGTTTTTCATAATTCTGACCATCCTTTACAATCAGATCTTCCTGGACAATTCCATCCTGTTCTTAATACTAGGCAGGCAGTTAATTCTAATAGCCAGGCCTTCATCATGAGGCTCAATACTACACTGTATTCTAGAAGTTTTATTACAGCTGTCACCAAGTTGTGGAATGATCTTCCTAATTTAATCGGGTAGTTGAATTGTAGAACTTCAAAAGTTCAAAGTTGGAGCAAATGTTTTTATGTTGACCAGGCTGACATGAGCTTTTTATAATCTATTTATGACATCTGTTTTAACGTTGTTAAAGTTTTTAGAGTGATTTATTGTTATTTGTTCTCCATTTATTTATTTCCATATTTCCTTTCCTTACTGGGCTATTTTTTCTGTTGCAGCCCTTGCGCTTATAGCATCTTGCTTTTCCAACTAGGGTTGTAGCTTGGCTATTAATAATAATAATAATAATAATAATAATAATAATAATAATAATGTGACTGCAATTATGAATATTCAGACCATCTCTACTTTAGTCTGTGGAACCCCACCCCCCTTAGATGTTCACTTAAGTGTTCACTCTCGTATCAGCTTGGTCGCATGCCAATAACATCCGGCTACTGAGGTATCTTGATGATTGCCTAATTCCATCAATCTCCTAGAGGCAAATCCTACAACATTGCGACAGACTTCTGTCCTTTTTCCAGGATCCGGTAATTGTGGTAAATCTGGAGAGGTCAAGCCAAAGGTGTTGCTGTACCTAGGGAGGAGAGTGGACACAACAGAGGAACTGTCTTTCATTCTAAAAATAGAGTAACTATCCTGAAAAGAGTGGTATACCTTTTCTAAACCTCCCAATAGCTTCCAATGGCAGAAAAATTCTAGGTCATCATTGGAGAAGTTGGTTCCCCACAGCCATCTACATCTAGGATATTTTTAGTGGCATCTGAAGAAACAGTGGCCTGAGAGCAAAGACCCTCCTCATTACCTAGTTCCTATCTAACAGAAAGTATGATTTTACAACAACCCTGACTGCCAAGAGTACTCGGCGATAGTTCTCAGGTCTTTACAAGCTTCAGATACGGAACTGTGTCTCAAAACCATTTTTTCTTTCTTTGGATTTGACGAACCAAGTAAGCAATGTACACAGACTTTACTTCAGAGAGTTAAAGGAAGGTATTGTTCTCATTAGTGCCTAAATTCATAGCTAAACCTTTTATTTTAATTGTGCATTACTCTTCCTGTAGATTATTTTTTCTTATTTCCTTTCCTCACTGGACTACTTTCCCTGTTGGAACCCTCGGGCTTATAACAACAATAATAATAATAATAATAATTATTATTATTATTATTATTATTATTATTATTATTATTATTATTATTATTATTATTAATAAACTACTCAAGATTCATCATTCAAATCCTTTTCCATTTCCTCCCTTAGGGAAGTAACTGACAATCGTTACCTCCAAAGGACTTGGCTATTTATTTTATGACTCCAGAAGGCTCGAGAAGAAAATCTCTAGAAACACCATCTCTTTCTGGCTTTGGGAGACCATATAGTGATGAACCAGACAAGTAGCGATCCCAAGCAATCAACATGGGCACAATCTCACTAAGTCAAAGGAGTTGGTGCAACGTTTGGAAACATCGGACGACCTTCATGGCCCACTATCTTTCGGAATGCACCACAAGTCACTCCTCAACACACTCGTTCCTTAGGACCTGTTTGAGCGGCTCAGCTAGTGGTGTACTGGGTAATTCTATACAATAGTGAGGTGGCGGGGGGGCTGGGGCTTTCCCCGCTACCAGTCAGTAACTACCTACACCTTGTTACAGTTTTTAACAGCTGAGTTTCCAGCTTCTAAAATCATACAAAAATACAAATTACATTATTTTTTTTAATTTGAATTTTCTTATTCTATGACTATTTGGTTGTTTGGAACTTGCAAATTTCAATACAGTACCTATAAATTTTGCAACTATATACTCTCAAGTAGTTATATTGACGTATTCATTACCCCCCTGAATGATAAATGATAATAGTACTTGATCATTCAAATATTTATTTTCTAAAGCATTATTTCATACAGTATGCATATCTGATTATTGTTGTTAAACATAATTTTCTTTAAATTATTTACTCCTTTTGGCATGCTGTACAATTGATGTTACTAGTCACTTCATTACAATTGCCGTTACACGGTATTACATAGTGTTCATGTAAATTTTTTTATTCAGTTTTACAAATCAGTTTAACCCATAAGAATGATTGGAAATAGCATTAATTCCTTCCCCACATAAGGATGCATCTATTCCAAGAAATTTTTATTCAAATTTTAAAATATTAAGATACAGTTCAGTGTATAAAAGCATGCCAAAAGCTAAGATGATAATGAAATAAATGAACATTTAACATCACTCTGTAGTCTTCTTCCCTAAATGTTCTTTTGATATTTCTCACAACTACTTTAGTTGCTCAGGCCTCTATCATACTCACTACGGAAACCCGGGTCAATGACTAAGCCAGCAGTTGAACTTACCACCCTCATAAGAGCGAGTCATCCACATAAATAGCGGAAGGTTTGTTAGTATGGGAACAAATGACAAATTCGGAGATAATTTATATTTTTCCAACTAATGCATACCTGTAGCTATTTTGGGGAAGTATATCCACATAAATAGCTACAGGTTTGTATCAGGGAAAAATACAAATTATCTCCGAATTTGTCATTTTTTTTTTATAAAATGGTTTACTGTATCTAGTTGTTTAAGATAAATCCAGTACAGTCCTGGGAAGCTTGAGATATTTCTTAGTAATAGAAGTATATTATGTACAGTATACTTAAGTCAACTACAATATATCACATTTGTATTCATATATATTTTGTATTTGAAATATATTATCTTTTATGACAACTATATATCACAACCACTATCACAGGTATTCTATATGTGAAGAATTTTCTTCTACTCTTCTTTCATTTGTATTTTTTGGCTCTACTAATACTGTAGCTACCCTTTAAACGTTCTCTCCTACATTAAGTTTTATTTACCGAAACATCGGGAGGACTATTTTAAACTAAATAAAACTGTTGTTAATAGCATACGCCATGCTCGTGACGTCACAGAGTAGATACTCACAGCAAAAGCCTTAGCGGGCGTAAGGTGGTTCTTTCCTTAAACTACTTGGGTCGAGATAAATTATTAAACTGGTTTGAATATACAGTAATCTCAATACTGCTGACTTGAAAGCAGCCTTTATTTCCCAATACCAATTAAAGTATGTTAATTTTAAGATGTATGCCTATCCCACCAGCCCATTGCTTATTTCTCATTTTAACTTAATTTTTAGCAAGCCAGAATAGGTGGGATTATTGTATATATAAACTTCCTTAGAGCAGCAAGATTTCTCTGAGTATTTTGTACAAAATCCTGCCTCCTATGCACTCCTTACAACAATATTGCCCTGTCCTAAAGTCCCAAGATGGCACCTCCACTGGGTTCCCTGCGCTCAACATCTGTCACCTGTTTTGAAAGGTGAAGCCATGTGAGCCTGCACGACCCTATGGTCGCTCCATTCGTTCGGAAGCAGTAGTGACCAACCTGCTTATCAGGGGATCCGTGCACCTCTGGCTCACCCCCTCCCCCTTCCCAAAACTAGACTCACACCAGAACCTGCGGCTGAAGATAGTGAAGGACATGAGCCCGTGAGTCCCTATTTGCTAAAAGTGAGGATTTTAGGGGTGAGCCAGTCAAGAGTGCAAAGTATGCAACCACGGTCAACAGCCATTTCAGGACAAAGACAATATTCCATGGAGTGCAGGTACTAAAAAGTGGCCACTTAGTTATTCCCCCATTTTTTAAGCTTAGATTTAGGTTAACTGGCTATTACATATTTCGGACTGTGTGCGGTTAGATTGTGTGTACTGTTTTACATATTTTGGTTTTTGAGAATAGCACAGTCTCTGGGTCACATGGGCCACGTTTCCAACCCTAATTTCAATCATTAATTATTGCAGAAGACCACAAGTCTAATCAATCATATATTTGATTTAATTTGCCTTTCCTTTCTTACATTTTGTATTTGTTAAGATGTCCGTTTCTTTTAATATAAATTTGTAAAGTAAACCAAGATTAGGTTAATTAAACTTTATTGTATTTTTACTCCCTCATTTATTTGATTTTTTATTATGATTATTTAATCTCGGGATAGTATACCCGATATTTTGAAAGGAGTAAGTCATAAGTGAGTCAGCGAGTGACTTAGTGTTAATCTATCTGCTTCGAAGATAAAGATCCATATCTTTAAAATTAACTTTACATCACTGCTCCCATTATTTTGGTTTGTCTGAATAATTACTTAACGTAATATTCCTGTCCAGCATCTCACTGGAGTCCCTGGGACGGAATCGAAACGGAGCCTGAGAGTGTAGATGACCTTAGACCTGACAAAGCTAGAGTAGGCCATTAAATTACTTTTATTTATAATTTGCAAAGTAAGCATTTTATAATGTCAGAATTATACGGGAATCTAAAAAAATAAATGAAATACTATATTTTCCATTGGAATGTTGAGTAGACAAAATAGCTGTTAAATTGAATATTTGTGAGTGATGAATAACTAGAATAGTTATTTCAAATCTGTTGCTAAGCTGGTCCGAGAAAAAAATTTAAGCACCGAATGCAATGTTATGTTAAGAATAGCAGAGTTTTATTATCTTGACATAGGCCTAATGTGGAAGAAATTAAGCCATAAATTAATAAACACTGCCTCATTTTTTGTTTGTTGATACAGTTAATTACATCAGCTGGTAGAGGACTCAACCAGACTCATGAGTCTCAAAGACTTTTTAGTCCATCCCCAGACACTCCATTTGCTCTTTGGTAGAGTGATTAGACTCCGAACTTCCAATTATTTGCTGTTTTGTATGTCGAGAAGGACTGGGTAGTGTAGAAGGACTGGGTAGAAGGAATTATGTAGTTGTCATGGGTGACTTAAATGCTAGAGTGCGCGCTGGAGAGGTAGAAGGTGTCATTGGGAAATATGGCGTACCAGGTGAAAATGAGAATGGTGAGAGACTGGTAGATATGTGTGTTGAACAAGAGATGGTAATAAGTGCTAGCTTTTTTAAAAAGAAAGATAAAAATACGTATATATGGGTAAGAGTGGCAAATGGAAGAGTAGTAGAAAGGGCATTAATGGATTATGTTTTGATAACTAAAAGAATGTTTGGAAGATTGAAAGACGTGCACGTGTTTAGGGGTATGGCTAACGGTATGTCTGATCATTTTTTGGTGGAAGGAAAATTAGTTGTAGCAAAAGAGGGGGGGAATAGAGTAGGTGGATGTAAAAGGGAGCTAGTGAGGGTTGAAGAGCTAATAAAACCGGGGGTAAAAAGTAAATATCAGGAAAGGTTGAAAATGGCATATGACGAGGTGAGAGTAAGAGAAACTGGTAATGTAGAGGAGGAGTGGAAGTTAGCAAAAGAAAATTTTGTTGGGATTGCAAGTGATGTATGTGGCAAGAAGGTTGTTGGAGGCAGCATGAGGAAGGGCAGTGAATGGTGGAATGAAGGAGTGAAGGTAAAAGTGGAAGAGAAAAAGAGGGCCTTTGAAGAATGGCTGCAGAGTAATAGTATAGAGAAGTATGAAAAATATAGAGAGAAAAATGTGGAAGTAAAGCGCAAGGTACGTGAGGCAAAGAGGGCAGCTGACCTGAGGTGGGGTCAGGGACTGGGTCAGTCATATGAAGAGAATAAGAAGAAGTTTTGGAAAGAAGTGAAGAGAGTAAGGAAGGCTGGCGCAAGAATTGAAGAGACAGTGAAAGATGGAAATGGAAGGTTGTTAAGAGGAGAGGAGGCAAGGAAAAGGTGGGCGGAATATTTTGAAAGTTTACTGAATGTTGAGGATAATAGGGAGGCAGATATAATTTCTGTTCCAGGTGTTGAGGTGCCAGTGATGGGAGATGAGAATGAGAATGTTTTGTGTTGTCAATGGTACCAGTAGATTGGGTTTGTGCGTATATTGTACCACTATATAAGGGTAAGGGAGATGTGCATGAGTGTTGTAATTCAAGAGGTATTAGTTTGTTGAGTGTAGTTGGAAAAGTGTATGGTAGAGTAATGATTAATAGGATTAAGGATAAAACAGAGAATGCAATCTTGGAAGTACAGGGTGGTTTTAGAAGAGGTAGGGGTTGTATGAATCAGGTTTTTACAGTTAGGCAGATATGCGAGAAATATTTAGCAAAAGGTTATGAATCAGATTTTTACAGTTAGGCAGATATGCGAGAAATATTTAGCAAAAGGTAAGGAGGTGTATGTTGCGTTTATGGATCTGGAGAAAGCATATGATAGAGTTGATAGGGAAGCAATGTGGAATGTGATGAGGTTATATGGAGTTGGTGGAAGGTTGTTGCAAGCAGTGAAAAGTTTCTACAAAGGTAGTAAAGCATGTGTTAGAATAGGAAATGAAGTGAGGGATTGGTTTCCGGTGAGAGTGGGGCTGAGACAGGGATGTGTGATGTCGCCCTGGTTGTTCAACTTGTATGTTGATGGAGTGGTGAGAGAGGTGAATGCTCGAGTGCTTGGACGAGGATTAAAACTGGTAGGCGAGAATGATCATGAATGGGAGGTAAATCAGTTGTTGTTTGCGGATGATACTGTACTGATAGCAGACACAGAAGAGAAGCTTGACCGACTAGTGACAGAATTTGGAAGGGTGTGTGAGGGAAGGAAGTTGAGATTTAATGTGGGTAAGAGTAAGGTTATGAGATGTACGAGAAGGGAAGGTGGTGCAAGGTTGAATGTCATGTTGAATGGAGAGTTACTTGAGGAGGTGGATCAGTTTAAGTACTTGGGGTCTGTTGTTGCAGCAAATGGTGGAGTGGAAGCAGATGTACGTCAGAGAGTGAATGAAGGTTGCAAAGTGTTGGGGGCAGTTAAGGGAGTAGTAAAAAATAGAGGGTTGGGCATGAATGTAAAGAGAGTTCTATTTGAGAAAGTGATTGTACCAACTGTGATGTATGGATCGGAGTTGTGGGGAATGAAAGTGATGGAGAGACAGAAATTTAATGTGTTTGAGATGAAGTGTCTAAGGAGTATGGCTGGTGTATCTCGAGTAGATAGGGTTAGGAACGAAGTGGTGAGGGTGAGAACGGGTGTAAGAAATGAGTTAGCGGCTAGAGTGGATATGAATGTGTTGAGGTGGTTTGGCCATGTTGAGAGAATGGAAAATGGCTGTCTGCTAAAAAAGGTGATGAATGCAAGAGTTGATGGGAGAAGTACAAGAGGAAGGCCAAGGTTTGGGTGGATGGATGGTGTGAAGAAAGCTCTGGGTGATAGGAGGATAGATGTGAGAGAGGCAAGAGAGCGTGCTAGAAATAGGAATGAATGGCGAGCGATTGTGACGCAGTTTCGGTAGGCCCTGCTGCTTCCTCCAGTGCCTTAGATGACCGCGGAGGTAGCAGCAGTAGAGGATTCAGCATTTTGAAGCTTCATCTGTGGTGGATAATGTGGGAGGTTGGGCTGTGGCACCCTAGCAGTACCAGCTGAACTCGGCTGAGTCCCTGGTTAGGCTGGAGGAACGTAGAGAGTAGAGGTCCCCTTTTTGTTTTGTTTCTTTGTTGATGTCGGCTACCCCCCAAAATTGGGGGAAGTGCCTTTGGTATATGTATGTGATGTATGTCGAGAAATTGCCACATTGATTTGAGTTGTATCTTTTTAATTCCAGTTTGTATCCGTTACCTCTGGACTGATTTGTGCTAAGTGCGAATAGATTGTTATAATCTACATTTGCCATTCCTTTAAAAAAATTGAATGCCTCTATTAACTGTCTCCTTAGTTGTCAAGTTTTTAGGTCAAATAAGTTCAAACGTTCCATACTTTCTCTATATCCTAATTGCCTTAGTTTTGAAAGCAGCTTGGTGGTGGGTCCCTAGCTTGTTCTGCTTCCAGTCTATTTCCTTCTGATATATATATATATATATATATATATATATATATATATATATATATATATATATATATATATATATATATATATATAATATATATATATATATATATATTTATATATATATATATATATATATATATTTATATATATATATATATATATATATATATTTATATATATATATATATATATATATGTATATATATATATATATAGCAATCCAAAGGAAGATGCAACTCACAGCAACATTTCTTCTTTCATTTTATTGTATATGTGGACAAAACCTTCAACCTAGTTATGTTACAGAGTATGCTCAGCGTATCTGTAAGCCTACGTTGTACAGTAGCTATAGAATGAGCCTACTCAAAGTCCGGCAAATTTCAGGTCTGTCATCTAATTTACATTTCTAAAGATAGTATATATTAAACAGTGAATGGGTAGTTCCTCCGGTTAACAGGTCCGTGAAGGCAGTTCCGTTCATGCAGATCTATTTGGGCGTTCGTCCTCATTTGCTGTCTCGTTAACGGTTGTTATTGGTAACTAGTGCTGTGAAAGATAAGACACTTGGTGGAGAACATACAGTGCTACATATATATATATATATATATATATATATATATATATATATATATATATATATATATATATATATATATATTGTATATATATATATATATATATTTATATATATATATATGTGTGTGTATGTGTGTATGTATGTATATATATTTATATGTATGTATGTATGTGAGAGAGAGAGAGAGAGAGAGAGAGAGAGAGAGAGAGAGAGAGAGAGAGAGAGAGAGAGAGAGAGAGAGAGAGAGAGAGAGAGAGAGATATGTTTAGGAATTTTCCTTCTTTTTCTTGAATGTGCAGTAAAAATTTCTCTTCTGGAGCTTCCTTTTCTGTTTTCTTCCTAACCACCTCCCACTCAAGCCTCATTTTCTGTTTTCTTCCTAACCACCTCCCACTCAAGCCTCATTTTCTGTTTTCTTCCTAACCACCTCCCACTCAAGCCATCCACACACTTGACTACAATAGTGATGTTCAATGTTCATTTATTTCACATGCATGAAGGCATCATTTGAAATCCCTAATCGAAAATGTTGATTATTTCATTTTCTTCATCATAATAATATAAAAGATTTCCCTGATCTATGTTTCCATACCTATCAGATTCATGATTGACGATGCCATCCGTAGCAAGCACAGGTAACACATTATATACTTCAGGGTCACTTGGTTCATGTTGAGGGCTGAAAAGGCAAAGTATTAGATGATTATTTCAGGCTGCAAAATGTTTTATCATTTCATTTTTTTATGAAACAGTATATACAGTATGTATTTACAAATATATACATATATTAATATACATTATATATAAATCTTAGGTATATACATATATAGTAATCCTTCGGCTATCACTGGTGTTCCGTTCCCAGCTCGGCTCCCTGTGATAACTGAACAACAGCAAAGCAGAAATATACAGCATATTTTTTCATTTTTTTCATTAATTTAGGCTTTTATAAACCCTTCTAACACACTTATAAACCCAATAAATACATTTAAGCCCAAACTTACTTTTATTGTATACTCATGAACATACTGTATGTACTGGGGACCAGCCATCCTGTGAGATACTACCGCAAGAGAGTTATTGGGTCCTTTGAGTGGCTATTCAGCACTAAATTAGATCCTCTCTCTGGTTACGGCTCATTTTGTCTTTACCTACAACTGAACCTAATAGTTTGAACTATTCTTTCCACATTCTCCTCTCTCCTCACACACTTGAAAACAGTGAGAATACCAAATAATTCTTCTTTGCACAAGGTGTTAACTACAGCACTAATTTTTCAGTGGATACTTTCCTTTTAGTAAGGGTAGAAGAGACTCTCTACCTATGATAAGCAGCTCTTCTAGGAGAAGGACACTCCAAAATCAAACCATTGTTCTCTAGTCTTGGGTAGTGCCTTAGCCTCTCTACCATGGCCTTCCACTGTCTTGGATTAGTGGTCTCTTGCTTGAGGGTACACTCAGTCCAGATAAGCAGAATTTTTCCCCTATGCCGTTGATTCATCATTATTTAGAATTCTTGAAAGGCTTAACAACCAATCGTGATTGTTGTAATACAAATGTAAAGTGTTTGCAGGCGCCAGCATAGTCCATTTTGATATTTCTCTATGATCTTGGGGCCATTGTCAAAATACTGATAACTTTACAACGCAGCACAGAATTTCTGTATAGTGAAAAATAGTGAGAACGTTTTAACAAACAACACTCAAGTCATAACTGTACAAAAAAAAAAAATCCAAAGAAGTGTTCATGAGATGATTGTTCCGCTAGTCCCGCTGGAAGAGTCGAAAAGTTATTCTTTAAGGAGGGGGGGGGGGGGCATACTAGTCAATATTAAACAGAATGAGGTAAAAAGACTATGAGTGGCGTAAGGACACTGTGGGACTGATTTCTGAATATCATGCTAGTCTCTTTAGTACCTTTTCCATAAAGAAATGTACATACAGGTAGAACTTTTCCTCTCCGACTAATATAATGCTCGTAAACCTATTTATATGTGTATACTGTACTCGTATTCAAAGTTACACTGCTTGTAAACGGTGGTACGTTTATTCATTCATCAACGCATTTACTCACGGTTTATTTTAGCCCTTTGTGCTACTCAAGGGGTCAGATTTATGTAGTTCATTTAAAATATATATATTAAATCAATAATTGCTACTTTTAGTTGAATATATTTTTCTCAATGTTCTCATTTTATATTTTATATTGATTTTTGTCTGCTTTCACATGGTAACCAATATTTGCCAAGAATAATTGTATTGCCTAGGAGAAGTTCACATAGCCTAGGCCACTCACCCTATATCTGCACTTATCAAATAATAATGAAAGAAAAAAAAAACGAATCTAATCATTCAATTAATAATATGCCCTAATAAATCAGGGGGTTTGGCCTCTTAAGCCAACCTTATAAAACTTTTGCATACATTAGATGTAATCACTTTAATTATAATGTTTTTGCATTTGCAAAGAGCAGGCTCTTCCGAATAAAGATATTAAGCTACTCTATTAAAGGGTCATGCTGGTTTAAAAAGAATTGAAAGTTTTGCTTGAATGTTCACAGCTTGATAGAACCAAGAGTAAATTGATTAAGCATAGAAAGCATTATCATTCTGTAAGTTGCTCTGCAGTTTTAGTATTTCATATTAAAATTCTGATGGAATCTATTTATGTGGTTTAAGATGACCCAGCATCTTAGAAGGATGAAATTTCAATCCTTGAATTTCTTTAAATTATATCTTACATTCCTTAAGCTAACTTTAACCAATTTTATTAGAGCTGTGTCATCATCCTAGCATATTTTAGTCTGTCTTTATGTGGATGGAGTACACGTTTTAATTACAATTCTTTATAAAGGGAAAAAGATGCCTAAAAATATAATGCAATGTATTTTAATTGAGCATAAAGGTTAATTAAGAAGAGCAAACTGTAATAACAACTGCAGTAAATCTGTTGAATGTTTTTCTAACCAGTGGTTTAACAAATAAACATCATCATGAATTAATTGATATATGAAAATAAAGAATTCATGACAAAATATAGACTACTGACTCCAGCTGAATGTAAAACCTGTTTATGCTGTTAAATTAGATCCATTATTTACTACTGCACTACATTCTATAAAAAAAGGTATCATCGGAGAAGAAAACCAAGTGCACTACATACTGTTCATGTGGAGAGTGAGGTGGTTCAGGTCGGTCAGTTGGTCTTGTATTGTAGCCAACATTTCCTGTTGGCACGGGCCTGTAATACATAGAAGGTGTGTTGTTAAATCTATAGAAGGTTGATTATTAAATCAAAAGGAAATTTGAAAGGTTTTTAGTTGTAGACAGATGCAAACAGAGTAAGGATGAGGGTGGTAGTGGAAGAAGGCCGTCATGTCACGGATAGTGGTAGTTAGAAGGGGGGTGTAAGGCCTTTGAAAAGTAGAGAAAGGTTGCAGGTGGGGTTGTCCAACCCTTTACTCACTAGGGTCCCTGCGGAGTATTACAGCAGTAGAGAAGGTTATGGAAGTATACAAAGGATGATGTGTATAGGGCCTTACGGTGAGGGGATGAGATGGATTGATGAGAATTTCAGAGGTTGTTACTGCGGCGGAGGTAGTCTTGAGAGCAATTGTCTGTTTAGCTTTGTTTTCGACAATTGCTTTTACCAGTGTGGCTGCAGTCTGCCTGGCTTGTGGTGAATTGGTGTCCTCTTGAAGGTCTCCATTCAGCTGTGTTGTCTCCCTACATTCTACTAGGTAGTGCAGGACGGCCTGTTGTGGTATGACATCACAATGTTCACAGGGTCTTTTGTAGTTTTCCCACATCTCCCAGTTTGCCTTGTATCCCAACCTGAGTCTGTGTATGCATACAGCCTGCTCTCTTGGGGTGCATCTGTCAATGTGGGGAGGCTCTAACTCCATGGCCCATTTGTACCATGTGGCAGAGGGAGAGCCATTCCCTATCCACTTGTGTAGCTCCCTGATAAGATTTTCTTCGAGCTGTGGCTTTATTTTATTTTTGATTTGTTGCAGTGCAGGCTGTATGTGCACCTGTACACTTTATATGTGTCTGATGCTTTTGGCTAGCTCATCTGCCTTCTTATTCCCTGGTATTCTAATATGACTGGGAATCTAGTTGAGAGTTACAGGTCTGCCTCTTTCATTGTGCTGATATAATAGTGCTTTGATATCAGCTAGCAGGGCCTTGTTTTCTTTGTTATTTTCCTGTTGCAAGGCATGCATTGAGGATCTTGAATCCCTATTGATGACTACTGGTCCTTCCTCATTTTCAATGGAGTATTGTAGTGCTTGTTTTATTGCAACAAGCTCTGTCTGCATGGTGGGGCCATTATTGGATGTCCTCCAGCAGGCCGTGAGATTACTGGAAAATACTGCAGCTCCAGTTATCTGGGTTGCAGGGTCTACATTACCATCAATGTAATGGGTCTGCGCACCCGCTGTTTCCGCAATCCTGATTGCTGCCAGGGCGGCATTCCTTAGTTCCTACATTGTGCAGTCTTCCTTTGCTCTTGGAAGCTTAGTGTACCTGAATGTTGCCACCTCTTCCACAATGTGATGTGTTGTGCGCCCTGTGCTGAATCTGGGCTTAGTCGCATAATATCCTCAGCTAAGCCCAGGCTCCTTGCTATAGGAGCTTGGGGTTTAGACCTCAGGGTGCTTTGATAGTTCCTCTCGCACTCTCTTTTTTGTCATCTAGTCTCTGTTTGAGAGGAACATCTTTACAATTATGGGTGCACTTCTCTGTCCAATCCTGTCTTCTAGTGATGGCAGGCCAATTTCCTTCCTCTTGTTGCACAGTCTTGTCCATATAGGGGCTCCTAGCATGAGCCTCATGGCATCGTTTTGAATTACTTCTACTGTGGCTTTTTGGGTGTGTGTCAGGTTTGTTAAGGTGGGAGCAGCATAGTCTACTAGCGTTCCTGAGCAGGCTCGATAGTACTTCTTTTGAACGTGCTCATTTGCTCTGCCATTTAGTTTTGTCATGTATTGATTTTTCCTTGAGATACTTGATTTCCTCCTTGAATGTGAGTTGCTTGTCTATTACAACTCCCAGGTATGTGTATCTGTCCACCCACTCTAGGGGTTCCATTCCTATTGCAGGGGGTTTGGGGCTTTTATTGCCATTCCCTTGGTTTTGCCTAGGGTTTTTTTTGTTTTTTTAATCCCAACTCATTGGACTTTTGGTTGATGTCATTCAGTGCCCTCTACATTCTTACCATTGGGACTGGTCCTCGAGGTATTACACATACATCGTCCGCGTAGATGAATAAAAAGGAGAGAGCTGAGAATCACTCTTTGTGGTGTTCCATTTTTTAAGTCATGAAATGCTGATATCACTCCTTGGAACTTGACTCTGGCTTGTCTTCCTAGCACATAGTTCTTTGTCCATGCTAGTAGGTGACCTTTTACTCCTTTTCTGACCACTGATTGCAGCATTGCTGCTGGGCTGGCTAGCTCGAAGGCTTTTTCAAAGTCTATGAAGACTATAGTTGCCTTCTTTTGGTTAATACAACTGAGAACGTCAGTAATGGATTCAGTGGTCCCAGTTCCCTCCTTTTATGCATATAGCAGTTTATGTAGGGGACCAATTTTGTGCTTCATTCTGTTTAGTATCATTTTTTCCCTGTCTTTTCCATGCAGGATACAAGACCTATTGGTCTCGGATTCTCTGGATCCTTTGGCATGGGGATCAGTAGTTTGTCTTGTTGCCTCCAGGTTTGGGGCCTTGTGTGCTTAAGGTGTGTTCTGTTCATTAACCTCAGGAATGCGGTTTCTCCTGCTGGACCCATGTATATGATCATGGTGCAGGTTATTGTGTCTGCCCCTGGTGCATTGTCTTTTGCTGATTTGTACACTGCCCTCAATTCCTCAGTTGTGTATGGGGTACCTGTGTCATCCTGTAGCTGATAGGCTGTTGATTTCCTCCCATCTAGCTGATGCCAGCTGCTCCTGTAGCATTCTGGTTTCAGGGGAGAGATTAGCTTATTCTGTTCTGCTTGCAAAGGCTGTTGCAATTCTTTCTGCCTTTCTTGTGGGTGTGGTTGTATTGCAACTGGTGTCCTCTTTTTTCCAGCTTCTCTGTGCAGCCATTTGCATATTTCGGAGAGTGTTGTATACTGTGATAAGTTTGTGCACTATTCCATCATTTTCTATTCTTATTTCATGGATTCTTTGTAGTACATCATTTTTAACTGTTTGCAGTAGTTCTCTATTCTCTACTGTGGTTCTTCTGTAGATTTTTGTGACCCTATTGAGCTGTGTTTTGAGTCTCCTTTACTCTGGGCAGTAGTACCAGGAGTCCTTTATGTGTAGTTTCTTCTTGCTGCCCTCAGAGGCATTGCTTTGTTAGCTGCGTTGTGAAACGCATCAACTAGTTCCTTTTCTGGTTGATCTATGTCCTCTGGAGGATTGTAGTTTATTGCCCATTTCTCTATGGCCAGTCAGAAGCAGACCCAGTCTGCCAGGTCTTGATTCCATCTCGGTGGAGGTGGTGGTATAGGAGGTAGCTGTTGCATCTCCAATTCTGTTACTGTGGTAAAGTGATCATTTACCAGGGTTGAGTGCACTCGCCATCTAGTTAGGTGCCTTATTGCAGTTGTGGCAAAAGTCAGATTTAGTCTGCCTCCTCTTATGTGTGTGGGTTGCCCTGTGTTTACCAGGGAGACTCCTTCAAACTCTTCTATGTGCTCTCCTGAAGGGTTCGTTATTGACGGGGATGATAATAATGGAAGATGTGCATTAAAATCCCCACATTTAAGTGTTGGTGTGCCTTCTGTGTGTGCAAAGAGTTGTGTTAGTTGCAGTTCTGGCTCTTCTCTATTAATTTTCCTGTAGGTGTTGTATATGTCTTTTTGGTTCAGTAATGTTACTGTTATTGCCAGCATCTCTACGTTGGTACTAAGAGGAATTGGAATGTGTAACCTTGTTGTTGGTATTGTTGTTCTGACTAGTGTAGCTAGACGTTTGTTTATGCTTATCTGTGGGGTGGTGTAGCCATTGTAACCTGCAATTTTGAGCTTTGTGCCAGTTGTTAGGAATTTTTCTTGCAACAGGATGACATCTATCTCCTCTATTTTGCAGACTGCAATTAGAGAGGATATTTTATGTCTCACTCCGGCTGAATTCCAATTAAGGATCTTTATTCCTGAGTGTAGGTTGAAGATAACTGTCTGGGATCCCTAGGGGCAAAGGCAATTGCCTTAACCTCTGTTGATGGAGTGGATGCGTTGATGGTGGCTGGGGTGAGTGGATGATGGGGTTGGGGTATGATGAGACGGATGTGGAAGGTGCGGGTGAGAGTGGTGATGGTGTGGAAGGTATAGGTATTAAATCGTGAGAGGTAATCTCCTGGATAGCTTTGGAGAGAGAGAGGGGGGGGGGCTTGGATTTGGAGAGGAAACCCTTGAGCAGTTCCACTATGTTGGCTGCAATAGTGCCAGCATTGATCTTTCCTGTTACAGCCTGTGTGACAAGGTAGGTCAACCTTTCCGTAAGAACCATTGTCTTAATGAAGATGGTTTAGGTAAATGCTTTGAAGCCCGAGCAGTGGAAGTGGGGGCTCTTGTGGCGGATCTAGCCCTGGAAGAGTCTCTTCTTAGCTCATCCTGTGAGTAGAATTTCCTCCTTGGTAGAGGTTTAGGAGCCATTTTTCCTCTTGGCTCCTCTCTCTTTTCTTTGGGGAGGGCTGCTATTACTCTGGCAACCCTTTCATGACATCCCCATGCCATGACATTGTGGCATTTCTTACAGTTAGGGCATTTTGCAGTTGTAGGTATGCCCGCTGCTTTCTTGTCGATACAGTCCTGTGTGGGGTGCCTCAGGCTGCATACAGCACAAGTAGGAAATTTAGCCTGGCATTGGTCTTAATGATGACCAAACATTTGGTAATTATAACATCTGAGAGGGTCTGGGTAAGATTACTTCACCCAGAAGCCGCAAAGAACCCAATATCTACTTCATTGAACTGTGAGTAGATATAGGTGGCCTGGTAGCCCCCCCCCCCCAACACCACCACCACCCCATACCTATCCACTGTTAGTGGTTAGGTAGGGTTGCCACCTTGCACTTGAAATGTAATGGCTGCCCTCCAGCTATGCTAGAAGTATACCCACATTAATAGCTACAGGTTTGTATTAGTTAGGGAGAAATACAAATTATCTTTGAATTTGTCATTTTTTTATAAAAGCTTTCTGTATTTAGAAGTTTAAGATAAATCCAGTACAAACCTGGAAAGCTTAAGATATTTCTTAATAGCAGTATATTATATATACTTAAGTCAACTGCAATATATAAAATTTGTATTCATATATATTTTATATTTGAAATGTATTATCTTTCACTATATATCACAATCACAGGTATTTTATATCAAATGATGTATAGAAAACTATCTCATATTCACAATTAGATATTTTATTTTGTAACTTGCAAAGTAAGTAGTTTGTAATGTCAGAATTATTTGGGTATATAAAAAAAAACGTAAAATACTATATTTTCCATTGGAGTGTTGAGTAGACAAAATAGCTGTTAAATTAAATATTTGTGAGTGATGAATAACTAGAATAGTTATTTCAAATCTATTGCTAAGCTGGTCCAAGATAAAAATTGTAAACACCGAATGGAATGCTATGTTAAGAATAGCAGAGTTTTATTATCTTGACATAGGCCTAATGTGGAAGAAATTAAGCCATAAATTAATAAACACTGCCTCATTTTTTGTTTGTTGATACAGTTAATTACATCAGCTGGTAGAGGCCTCAATCAGACTCATGAGTCTCAAAGACTTTTTAGTCCATCCCCAGACACTCCATTTGCTCTTTGGTAGAGCGATTAGACTCCGAACTTCCAATTACATTTGCTGTTTTGTATGTCGAGAAATTACCACATTGAGTTTTCTTGTATCTCTTTAATTCCAGTTTGTATCCGTCACCTCTGTAATGATTTGTGCTAAGTGCCAATAGATTGTTATAATCTACATTTGCCATTTCTTTAAAAAAATTGAATGCCTCTATTAACTGTCTCCTTAGTTGTCAAGTTTTTAGGTCAAATAAGTTCAAACGTTCCATACTTTCTCTATATCCTAATTGCCTTAGTTTTGAAAGCAGCTTGGTGGTGGGTCCCTAGCTTGTTCTGCTTCCAGTCTATTTCCTTCTGATATATATATATATATATATATATATATATATATATATATATATATATATATATATATATATATATATATATATATATATATATATATATATATATATATATATATATATATATATATATATATATATATATATATATATATATATATATATGTATGAATGTATGAGAGAGAGAGAGAGAGAGAGAGAGAGAGAGAGAGAGAGAGAGAGAGAGAGAGAGAGAGAGAGAGATATGTTTAGGAATTTTTCTTCTTTTTCTTGAATGTACTGTAAAAATTTCTCTTCTGGAGCTTCATTTTCTGTTTTCTTCCTAACCACCTCCCACTCAAGCCTCATTTTCTGTTTTCTTCCTAACCACCTCCCACTCAAGCCTCATTTTCTGTTTTCTTCCTAACCACCTCCCACTCAAGCCTCATTTTCTGTTTTCTTCCTAACCACCTCCCACTCAAGCCTCATTTTCTGTTTTCTTCCTAACCACCTCCCACTCAAGCCTCATTTTCTGTTTTCTTCCTAACCACCTCCCACTCAAGCCTCATTTTCTGTTTTCTTCCTAACCACCTCCCACTCAAGCCATCCACACACTTGACTACAATAGTGATGTTCAATGTTCATTTATTTCACATGCATGAAGGCATCATTTGAAATCCCTAATCGAAAATGTTGATTATTTCATTTTCTTCATCATAATAATATAAAAGATTTCCCTGATCTATGTTTCCATACCTATCAGATTCATGATTGACAATGCCATCTGTAGCAAGCACAGGTAACACATTATCTACTTCAGGGTCACTTGGTTCATGTTGAGGGCTGAAAAGGCAAAGTATTAGATGATTATTTCAGGCTGCAAAATGTTTTATCATTTCATTTTTTATGAAACAGTATATACAGTATGTATTTACAAATATATACATATATAAATATACACATATAAACATTCATATATATTAATATACA
This sequence comes from Palaemon carinicauda, assembly GCF_036898095.1. Taxonomy (NCBI): domain Eukaryota; kingdom Metazoa; phylum Arthropoda; class Malacostraca; order Decapoda; family Palaemonidae; genus Palaemon; species Palaemon carinicauda. The sequence continues at coordinate 111,054,372 of NC_090743.1, read as the reverse complement.
TTATATATAAATTTTAATATATACATATATAGTAATCCCTCGGCTATCACTGGTGTTCCGTTCCCAGCTCGGCTCCCTGTGATAACTGAACAACAGCAAAGCAGAAATCTACAGCATATTTTTTCATTTTTCTTTTCTTCATTAATTTAGGCTTTTATAAACCCCTCTAACACACTTACAAACCCAATAAATACATTTAAGCCCAAACTTACTTTTATTGTATACTCATCAGCATACTGTATGTACTGGAGACCAGCCACCCTGTGAGATACTACCGCAAGAGAGTTATTGGGTCCTTTGAGTGGCTATTCAGCACTAAATTAGATCCTCTCTCTGGTTACGGCTCATTTTGTCTTTACCTACAACTGAACCTAATAGTTTGAACTATTCTTTCCACATTCTCCTCTCTCCTCACACACTTGAAAACAGTGAGAATACCAAATAATTCTTCTTTGCACAAGGTGTTAACTACAGCACTGTAATTTTTCAGTGGATACATTCCTTTTGGTAAGGGTAGAAGAAAGTCTTTAGCTATGATAAGCAGCTCTTCTACGAGAAGGATACTCCAAAATCAAACCATTGTTCTGTAGTCCTGGGTAATGCCCTAGCCTCTGTACCAAGGCCTTCCACTGTCTTGGATTGGAGTTCTCTTGCTTGAGGGTACACTTAGGCACACTTTCTATCTCATTTCTCTTCCTCTTGTTTGCTTTTGATGTTTTTATAGTTTATATACTAAAGATCTAATTTGTCACTGTTCTTAGTTTTATTTTGATTGTTTATTACTTATCTTGTTTATTCATTTCCTTATTTCCTTTCCTCTCTGGGATATTTTTCCTTGTTGGAACCCTCAGGCTTTTAGCATCCTGCTAATCCAACTAGGGTTATAGTTTGGCTTATACTACTACTACTACTACTACTACTACTAATAATAATAATAATAATAATAATAATAATAATAATAATAATAATAATAATAATAACAACAACAATAATAATAACAACAATAGCTAAAGAGTCTCTTCTACCCTTACCAAGAGGAAAGTAACCACTGAGCAATGACAGTGCAGTAACTTATCCTTTGAGTGAAGAAATATTTTTTGGTAATGAATGTCATAGTGTTGTCAGGTGTATGAGGCCTGAGGAGAACGTGGACAGAATAGGCCAGATTATTTGGTTTATGTGTAAGCACAGGAAAAATGAGCCGTAACCAGAGTGTGATCCAATGTAGTACTGTCTGGCCAGTCAAAGGACCCAATAACACTCTAGCGGTAGTATCTCATTGGGTGGTTGGTGCCCTGGCCAACCTTCACACACACACATATATATATATATATATATATATATATATATATATATATATATATATATATATATATATATATATATATATATATTCTATGTGTCTGTATGTGTGTTCTTTATTACAATTAGATAAAAAAGTCATACCCACAAAATGGATTTTGAAGCGAAGCGAAAAATCTATTTTGGGTGAGATGGCTGTGTCGTCCTGATGGAAGGTTCCTATTGATAGCTTTCTAAGGGATATTTGACTACAGTGATATTCCCAGAGAATTTACCTTTAGGTCTCCAGAATACTAACTCCTGGGGCGAATATCCTTAAAATCTCTATTAAGGATATCGCATAATATCTGGGGACATATATATTGATACGGCACGTAGCAATCTTCACCCAGAATAGCGTTTTCGTTTCGAGGGGGAAGAGTGGCGAAAAATAGAAGGGGAGCCGTTATCAAGGTTACCCTCCCTCCCGTACTAATACGAGTCTAAGATGGCGCTCATTCCTTGTAACTTTGAGCCAGTAGCTTCCGATATAGTAGTTACGGGAGGGATCTTGCCTAAGCCTTTTCTATGGAATAGGAGGGCGGGTCCATCAGGACGACATGGCCATCTCACCCAAAAATAGATTTTTCACTTCGCTTCAAAATCCGTTTTTTTGGGCTCAAGCCATGTCGTCCTGATGTAAGTTTATCAGAGAATTACTTGAAAGTACTGTATCTGTGGATTTTCATAGGTGCCTTAACCTTGGGACAATTTTTTCTATGGTCATCTGGACCATTGAGACGTACGTCATTACCACCAATCATGTACAATGTTAGGGTTTTCTGCCCCCTGCAGGGAAGAGTCATACTAGACAGTAGAAAAGGGGTCTCAAGGTTTGCATATATTGTAGGAACAAACATAAGTATCAACTAGATATACAAAAGTTTCACGGTTTGTATATGTTGTCGGAACAATAAGTATCACCTATATCCATTGTTTGTAAGCATACAATAATATGAGGTTTACTTAGGTAGATAAGTAAGAGATCTCTGGCTATTTTTATTGTGCTAATTGTGGGGCGAAATAAGACGCAATTACACTTTAATAGACATTTATTTACGATAAATGAATAAAAATAGAATAATAAGCGTAACATGTATTAAGGGAATTATACATACAACTTTAAACAGAAAAGTTTTCTACCTGAAAGGGAAGAAATGATTAGTGCCACTATGAAATTTGAAAATTTGATAAAATTTTCTGATATAATTTTCTGTAAATGTTGTATATTGTCAACACTGTGTACAAGTACACATAGCACAAGTGTTATCTGTATAATTCTACACCTGAGATTTTGAACAGTCTTTAGTGTCACCATGGTGACACCCACTTAAAAGTATTGCACTGGAAGGTGTCAACACCTTTCCACCCTAATTGATAGTCCCAATCAATTCACTGTTCATCGTAGTACTAGACGACAGGTTTTAATACACTACCTGCCGCCACCACATAATGCTTCAGTTCGAGCACTTGCTTCGCATAATTTTTGTAGAACATACTGGATGACTTCCATCCAGTATATGAGCGAAGACGCTCAAAGTCCATATGCTGAAAAAAGTTCAGTGATGAAGCAACTTTCCTTGGATCATGACCTGCAGGTATACTGTCAGTATCCGCTCTGCGAATGAAGTAGGTGAGCTTCGCCCTCAGTTGTTTTAGGGATAAGTTTGATCCTGAAGTTTCTCCTTTAAAGAGCTGTCCTCCCCTGAAGTCTGAAGTTCTTCGAAGATAGACCTTTAGACATTCTACTGGACAGAGACATCTTCCTTTAGAGGGCAGATTCTCCAAGGACCCCACCTCTTAGTGGGTATCTGGTTTTTGGCAAGAAAGGTTGGATCAGGAAAGAGATTCAGTTCTCCCACTTCTGTGAACTGAATATGGCCCTCGTTTCTGGATAGGGCCACTATTTCACTAACTCTAGCCCCTGAGGCTATAGCAAACAGGAAAATAAATTTTTGGGTTAGATCCTTAAGAGAACAATCTTCATTGTTTACAGTTGAAGCATAATGTAGGACCTTGTCCAAGGACCATGAAATGGGCTTCGGAGGAGCTGCAGGCCTAAATAAGTCTAGAACATGCCTTCGGGATCTTGTTAAAGATTTCGTTCGATAGGTCCACTTGGAAGGTATATAGAAGAGGTCCAGTCAGGGCCGACTTACACGTAGTTATCGTGTTGACTGCCAGACCTTATTCATGAAGGTGGATAAAGAAGGACAGACAAAAGTCTATTGAGATTTCTTTCGGTCCTCTTGCTTTAACGAAAGCAATCCACTTTTTCCAAGACGATTCATATTGTCTTCTAGTTGACTTGGACTTGTACTTTTCTAAGAAGTCTATACTGCCTTTTGAGATCCCAATTCTTTTCTTCACTGCTAAGGCGAGAAAATCATGAGATGAAGGTTTTGGGTTCTCTGTGATTAAGCGAAGACTCGACTTCTGAACCCGTTGAGATCTTGCTGGGTTCGGTAGAGGGACCAGCCTCAGCTTCAGTTCCATTATCAGAGGGAACCCGTTGCTCTTGGGCCACTTGGGAGACACTAGAGCTGCCGTTCCTCGGAAAGATCTCAAATCCGGGTCCATTTATTCCAATTGAGGGACATGGCGTCCGTCGCCTCCGCTAGAGGGTCCTCGTATGGGGCTACATATTGAGGTAGTTTCTTGTGTTGTCGCTCGTCGCGAAGAGGTCGATATGCAGTTCCAGGACTTGTTGCAAGATGAAGGAGAATGAGTCTGTGTCTAGGGACCATTCTGACTCTATCGGCTTGAGCCTGGATAGAGCGTCCGCTCTCACATTGCGGAACCCTTAAAGGTGAACTGCTGATAAGTGCCATCTCTTCTTTTCCGCTAGACGAAAGATGGCTAATATCACATGGTTGATATGGGGCGATCTCGAGCCTTGTCGGTTCAGACATCTCATTATCACCTCGCTGTCCAAGATCAGCCTGATGTGGGCTAATCTGTGAGGGGAGAGTTTTTTCAACGTCAAGAGGACTGCCATAGCCTCCAAAATATTGATGTGAAGTGTCTTGAACAGAAAAGACCAAGTCCCTTGGACTTTCCTTTGATGGGAGTGACCTCCCCATCCTTCCGTCGAGGCATCCGTGTGGATGGTCACCGATGGTGGAGGTGGTTGCAAGGGTACAGTCCTCTTTAGATTCTTGGCCTTCGACCAATGCTTGAGAAGTGATCGTAGTAAGGTCGGTATCAGTCTTTTTAGATCTCTTCGAGCGTTTGATGAGTATCTTCTCCAGACTCCTGACGCATCTTTCAGCTGTGCTCTTAGCACTGGGTTTGTTACTGCTGCGAAATGGAGAGAGCCCAGTACTCTTTCCTGTTGGCGTCTTGAGATCCCATCTTTCAGCTGTGCTCTTAGCACTGGGTTTGTTACTGCTGCAAAATGGAGAGAGCCCAGTACTCTTTCCTGTTGGCGTCTTGAGATCCTGTCGGATTTCAGTAGTCTCTTGACAGACCCCGCAATTTCTCTCCTCTTTCCTGGGGGAATGGAGAGGCGGTGTGACTTCAAGTTCCAATGGATTCCCAGCCATTGAAACTCCTGAGCTGGAGAGAGTCGAGACTTCTTGAAGTTGATCTTGAATCCCAGATGTTCCAGGAACTGGATCACTTTCTTGGATGCTTGCAGACAAGCCGTCCTGGATGCTGCCCACACCAGCCAGTCGTCCAGGTACGCTGCTACCTGAACATCTTCTAGGCATAGTTGTTCAACGACTGCGTCTGTAAGTTTCATGAAGATCCTTGGGGCTATGTTTAGTCCGAAGGGCATGGCTCTGAAGACATACTTCTTCTGTAGCTTGAATCCTAGTAGGAGGAGAGGGGGCGGTTGACTGGGAGATGCCAGTAAGCATCTGCCAGGTCTATCGAGACTGTGTACGCCCCTTTTGGTAACAGGGTCCTTATGTGCTGAATGGTTAACATCCTGAACTTGCTGTTCTTGATGAACTTGTTGAGAGGCGACAAGTCCAGAATGACTCTGAGTTTGTCTGAATCCTTCTTGGGAACACAAAACAGCCTTCCCTGGAATTTGATGGACTTTGCTCTCCTTATTACCCATTTGCTCAATAGTTCTAGGGTATATTCTTCCAATGAGGGGGTGGAGTGTTGGAAGAATTGAGGAAATGATGGTGGAGGCTTGCTCCAGCTCCATCCAAGTCCGTTCTTGATTAGGCCGTGGGCCCAAGGATCGAAGGTCCAACGATCCTGAAAGTGTTGGAGCCTCCCTCCTACCTGAAGCATCTCATTGCTTCGATTGTCCGGAAGATTTACCTCCCTGACCGCGTCCTCCCCTACCTCGTGAGGGGTGTCTTGAGGAGCCCCATCTGGAGCCTCTACCTTTGGGACGAAAGGTAGTGTTTGCCTCTCAAACCCAGGGTTGAATGCTTGTGACTGGGCAACCAGCTGTTGAGGCACCACTTGGAATGTGGTTTGTGGTTGAGCAACCACTTGGGGGTACTGCAGTCATGGTGACTTTGGGATGTTGTTGGGCAGGCCGAGAGAGTAGTCTGGGCTTCTTGGTCTTCCTTTGAGGTTGGGGACCCGCATCCGGGCAAGACTTACGTTTTGATGAGATGCCCCACTTCTGGAGAAGGTTCCTATTCCCCGTGGCGGCTCTATCAACTACCTCTTTGACCACTTCATTTGGGAAGAGGTCTTTACCCCAGATATTGGAAGCTATCAGCTTCCTGGGTTCATGTTTCACTGTTGCTGCAGCAAACTCGGACTCTCTACATGGTCTCCTAGCCTTCATAAAGGCGTACAGGTCCTTTACTAAGGTGGCCATGTGCATTTTTGCCATGACCATGTTCATGTCTGGGGTGCTCTTTTGGCCTGCACACGTCTCCATGCCGTTCTGTAGGGATAGGGATGCCGCAAGTCTCTCCTTCGTCTCTTCCTCCCCACTCAAGAGAAAGTCTGACAGTTTCGGGAGGTTCTCGCTGAACTGTCGTCCCGCGATATCTGCATCCAACTTCCCTACTGAGAAGATTAGGTGGACTTTTTTCCACTCCTTATCCTCTATAGGCAGGGCTAATGACAGAGGTCTACACTCTTCTAGTGTAGGGCATGGTTTGTCTGCCTCCACTGCCTTGGCAACTCCTTTAAAAGCCTTCGACGTAAAGGGGAAGGCTATTGAAGCAGGAGCAAGAAAGGTAGGATGCTTCTTGCTCAAGGCGGACACTTTCGAGTTCGTGTAACCCACCTTCTTCAGGCTACTCGACAAGAGACCCTGTGCATTGTCGTGGTCGAATACCATGACCTCCTTGGGTTCCGTCTCCTCTTTTGACGCTGGTTCCTGCTTCAGTCGGATGAAGCAGTTTGGGTAAGCATTAAAGCTTGGCCAGAACTGGATGTCGTTTAAGTGGACGGCTCCCATCTTCTCCGATATGTAGAGTTTGCCGTTAGTGATTGGCATAAACTCTGCATACCTCCAGGGATTGGTTTCGGAGCAGGATGGGAGGTCTTGAACTCTGGGTCGCTTGTATGACCCCCGGGAGGCGGTGAGTCGAGCTTCACGGAGCTCTCTATCGAGTCTCGCTTCCCTAGCTTTGCCTTGCTTGCGAATGCTCTCCATTGGGGCTGTAAGATGGGCCAGTGCCTTGCCCATTTCGCCTGATGGAGGGGTAGGAGTAGAAGATGTTGAGGGTAACGGCTCTGGTGCCGGCACAGACGGAAGGGACTCTGACTCGACATCATCATCTTCTTCCGCAGGTAGAGTAGACTCCTCCTCAGGATCATCCTTCAAAAGATCCTTCTCAGTGTCCGTGGACTTCTGACATCCTTTCTTCCTGGTGGATGTCCATGCCTTGCAACGCCTCACTGACATCCGTCTCGATGGCAATCAGGGAGGTCCGGGTCGTGCTTGGGGTACGACAGCTTCACTACCCTCTTTGGGGAACAGCAAGCTACGCATCCTTTCATTAGGCAGATACAGTCCCAGAGAGTTCCTCTGGAACCCTCGTACCCATTTGCGCAGCTTTTCTCGTGCTGCATCCCTCGACTCTGTTGACTTGGGGTCGTCGAAACCTTCGGTCACCAAGGTCCGGCAGATGTTACAGTCTTGGGGTCCCAATACCGCAGGGTTTCTTTAGTGATGGAGCAGGGGGCATGAGACCTGCACTCTTTGTGACCACAGAAGTTCCTACTCCTGTGGTTACAGAAGATCACATCGCACTTCATTTGGTCCTCCTGTAAAGAAAGGAAAATTAAATGAGTATGCGGTTGTTTATATCACATGATAAACTGATATGCAAAATATTAATATTTCAACCCTTATAGCTTAGGATATTAAGCTAGAAGGGAAATAGGAAAGACACATACTTGTGTCTCCTGTCCAGCGAATTGCTGTGACTTCCCCCAATATTAAAGTTATAGAGTTTCCTTATCAAGGCAAACTCAAAGAGAAGGGTTCTAACCTCTAGGGATAGAATAAGTGTTTACTAACACTGACCCTTCTAAATTATTTAATATTGTGGGGTAAGTTGTTAACTGATTAACTATCAGTGTATTGAAGGAAATCTTTTCTTTCAATATAGGATTGGTCTCAACAATAGACTGTACAAGGATACACAAGGTATGTTGGAAAATAACTACTGTGTAATATATACTATAGTTTTCTGTTTGCAGTATATACTATACTGCAAATATACTGGCTACTGTATAATCATATGTCATGCCGGCTAGGCTAGTACCTGGCGGCATGGTCCGGCCGGCATGTAACCGGCTGGATAGTACCTGGCGGCACCAGTCCAGCCGGCAGCATGCAGGCTGAGTTAGTACCTGACCGCACCGGTCCAGCCGGCAGTATCAGGCACTAGCTGACAGGGAGACAGAAAGCATGGAGTGAAGGGCTGCCTTATTAAAATGTATGTTTACAATAAATAAGGGTACAGCGAACCCTCGTTTATCGCGGTAGATAGGTTCCAGACCCGACCGCGATAGGTGAAAATCCGCGAAGTAGTGACACCATATTTACCTATTTATTTAACATGTATATTCAGACTTTTAAAACCTTCGCTTGTACGTAGTACTGTTAACAAACTACCCTTTAATGTACAGAACACTTAATGCATGTACTACAGTACCCTAAACTAAAACAGGCACAAATATTAAAGGCGACTTTATATCATGCGTTTCCTAAACACGCCAAAAAGCACGATAAAAAATGGCAACCAATGTTTTGTTTACGTTTATCTCTGATCATAATGAAGAAACAAACGCATTTACACATCTGTGTATAGGTTAGTTTTTGCATCGATTATATTGATTATTCAGTACAGTATGTTGATTTTGTTATTACCAATGTTTTACTTAATTTTTCTTAGGACTTCCAAATGAAATGTTTTTCTTTATGATGCCGCCTGAAACGACGGCGTCATAAAGTACGCTCAGTAAACAAACGAAGGCATTTAACACGCATGATGAAAGTGATAAATAATGATATTACAGTAAAAGCCTTTATAAAATATGTTATTACAAATATTATTTACCGTATCTATATAAAATCATACATACGTAGCAAAGCAGGAAAACAATTTACGAGAGAGAGAGAGAGAGAGAGAGAGAGAGAGAGAGAGAGAGAGAGAGAGAGAGAGAGAGAGAGAGAGAGAGAGAGAGAGTTGTTTTACATACGTAAATGTAAATTTTAAACAAAAAAAAATAAAGCCCCATTTCATATAAAATAGATTACAAATATTTTACTTTATCATATTACAGTAGTCTGTATAATACTGTAAAGTTCAGTACAGTATGTTGTTGTTATAGTCGTGGCGATGAAATTCTCACGAAACAAAAACACGCCATTTGATTACAACAGCTGATTCTCTCTCTCTCTCTCTCTCTCTCTCTCTCTCTCTCTCTCTCTCTCTCTCTCTCTCTCTCTCTCTCTCTCTCTCTTCGTGTTATACAATACTTACATTTAGATGAAGAAACTAAAATTAGTTGTCTTAGTGTCAATTAAATACGAAACGAAAAAATTATGCCGAGTCTACATCCATTTCAATCATAGCTAAAAATACGGCATCCGATTTCATCAGCAAACCACTATTTTTTGGGAAACATCATCTTATTCTAGAAAATTGCTACTCTTTAATTAGTTAATTGCACATTAAGAAAGCGTGTACTTTTGTTTTTAAATTTCGGGTGTGTTTTAAAAATCGAGTATTGTTGACTTCTTTTTGTTTTACTTTTGGCTGTGATTAGATCAGCTGACATCTAGCTGCCGCTCGAGAGTGTACGAATACACTAACAAAGTATCGTTTATACAATTTCTTAACTTATTCAAACCGTCTACAGTATACAGTTGATATTACATAAGCACCAATGTGTTATAACCTATCAAATTTTTTTTGTTTATTACATTTAAACTCCTCTCTCTCTCTCTCTCTCTCTCTCTCTCTCTCTCTCTCTCTCTCTCTCTCTCTCTCTCTCTCTCTACCTCTCTCTCTACTCTCTCTCTCTCTCTACTCTCTCTCTCTCTCTCTCTCTCTCTCTCTCTCTCTCTCTGGGCTACTTTTCACTACCTCTCATTCCTTACCTCTCTCTATCTCTCTAACAAATGATATCTTTGTTGCTTCTCAAAGTTTCATTTATATTGAAAATCAATCATGATTCAATTTTCCTTACTTTCTCCTATCTCACACCATTGGTCACATCGCGGTATTTTCGAAATTTCCGGAAAATCCGCGATATATGTATATACATGGGTTATGAAAAAAATCCGCGAAGTGGTGAATCCGCGATGGTCGAACCGCGAAGTAGCGAGGGCTCACTTTAAGTACTTAACCTTACTGCATTCCTCCAGAATGAGGGTTCAAATGGAAGGGGAGAATGCATCATTCAGGCTTCATCCAGCCACAAGATCTGTTGCCAGTCGCTGCCGGTTTCAGGGATGTGGATGGCAGTCCAAGGGAGGACTGAAGAACACTTGACAGTAGAGGGGTCTCCCACCGGCAGCTGTCACAGCCTTTCCCGAAGCCATGCATCCATAAGGGAAAGACTGATTGACTTTACAGCTGCTTATGTAGGAGCCCGGCCAGCACCACAATCTACCCGGCAAGCGGGAAGATTGTAGGACGACAGCCACAGGATTGCGATAGCTAGGCCATCGCTAAAGGACAAAACGGGGCAGGGAAAAGTGTCCTTTATCAAGTGTAGAAGGCGGCGGCAGGATTGCCGCCACTTCTACACAAGAGTGAAACTTTGTTTCAGTATCGGCGCCATCTTAGGCGGCAGAAGAATATATGTTCTTCAGCTTAGGGTCTGCCGAAACAGGACTAGTCTTCTAGACCGCAGGGGAGAAGGTGGCAGCATCATACTACCACTTCAAGTGCGGCCTAGGAAGGCTTAGCCTCCTATGTTGACAGCTCTAAGCCGGCAGGGGAGTGACTAGCCCTCCTGCTCGGCCACCGGCAGAAAGACTGAATACACTGAGGTTCTGTCGAAAAACTAAAGCCAGCATACTCGCCGGCAAGGGTCTGAGACAGAAAACACTAGCCTAGTCAATCCGGAGTGAAGTTCTCTATTGCAAGACCAGGATAAGGTTGTCGCCTATGGCGGCACTCAGAGGGAAGGAGGGATTACCCTTAAATCTCCACATGAAACGAGTATCGAATTATATAACTAATTCTATGAATATACTATCTCCCGTTGGATTGATAAAACGATACACGAGGGTAAACGGGGATAATGTATGAAAGTATACCAAAGCACATAGGCTAGGTAGCCTAGCGTGGGGCGAAATCTCGGTTAACTAAATCGCCGAAACTCTGACGTATACCATCGACATAAAGAAGAGGAAATTTGCATGCATATATATATCTTTACTAGTATAATTGTGCCTAAATAGCTTTCATAATTTATTAATGCTATTACAACCGGGAATGTCATTCTGCTAACTAGATAGCACATGCATGGCGCCTCCGGTGACCAGCCAAGCTCCATAACACATTAAATTAAACTAATTTCACTGTGAAGCAGGAGCTAAAAATTATACACTGTAAAGAATAAATACTCAACTTTCCAGAGGTAGAAGAATCTGGAGATTGCATTATAATTCCTCTCGATAACGATAAAAAAAAAAACGTTAGGTTAACAGGGAAAACCACCGTGTGCAATCGCTACTGAAATAGGAATGAGCGCCATCTTGGAGACTCTTAATAGTACGGGAGGAAGGGTAACCTTGATAACGGCTCCCCTTCTGTTTTTCGCCACTCTTGCCCCTCGAAACGAAAACGTTATTCGGGGTGAAGATTGCTATATGTCGTATCAAGATATATGTCCCCTGATATTATGCGATATCCTTAAGAGAGATTCTAAGGATATTCGCGCCAGGAGTTGGAATTCTGGAGACCTAAAGGTCAATTCTCTGGGAATATTACTGTTGTCAAATATCCCTTAGAAAGCTACCAATAGGAACCTTCCATCAGGACGACATGGCTTGAGCTCAAAAAGTAAGTTTACAGTAGGATTGATTAATGTCTTGTTAGTGAAAATAAAATCTAAGTAATATGTAGTATCACTAAACCACAAATGTGTCATATAAATGTGTAAATATTGTATTAGTGAAGTACAAAACCCTGTATATTATTACTTTTCTGTTATTTCAACACTGAAAAAATTCAGTTTGGTTCGATAGCAAATGCAATATTTACAATTTGTAAAAATTGTGGTAAAGTAGAGAAGAAAATACGTAGTGTACCGTAAGTGATACAAAAAATCGCGCAACTATATGTGGCCTGGTTTGCTCTGATGATTTCGTGCTTGGCACATGATTGGCTGGTAGAGGATACGCATCCAGTCAGTGTGTGCGGTTCAGTATCCTGGACACTAATCGAGTGCAAAATCGCAGGATTGTGCTCTAGCTAACTGGCATTCATTACATTATATTGTTCAGATTCCTTTCATGCTAACACAACATTGCTCCACATCTTGATCTGTGTTGTGTTGCTTGGTGATTTATTAAATTTTTTGTCTAAAATTTTCATTTGCTTTCAAGTTCTATGATGTCTGCCAAACATGCTGAACCTTCTAAGGCTTATGGCAGTGAACCCAAGTACCACAGGTATTTGCATACTATAGAGGAAAGGATGTAACTTCTTGACATGTTTAAGGATGAGAGAACCTATTTTGCTATAGGTTGATATTACTGTATCAATGAATCTACTGTTTACAATATCAATAAGAACAAAATTAATATAAGCAGACCTGCAAATGTCACGTTACGCAAGAGCCAATAGGGTGGTAACTTCCAGCAATACGGTTATTGTCGTGCGGGAGTCTGCATTAGCCCTTTGGATGACTGAATGACTGACTACAGGAAGAAAAAATACTGTACTGGATACCAACACATTATGCGGCAATGGCAGGCAGTTCTATGTTAGGTTTATAGATGGCGGTAATGACGATCCAGAACCAGGACCATCCATCTCTCACCAAACCAACATACGGCTGGTTTAACAACTTTCAAAGAAGCTTCAACCTCAAGAGTGTGTCCATGCATGGAAAAGGTGTCTCTACTGATAAATCAGCCTCTGATGATCATTGAGGAAGTGGGTTATTTGCGTGAACAAGTTTTCAGTAAAGATGAGACTGGTCTCTTGGAAATGGAAAACTTTTAAGAACTTTCATCATGAAGGGAGAAGCTAGAGTCCATTAAAATGTATTGAAATGTTGCTAGCTTTATGAGAAAGCCAATGCTTATTCATAAGTCCAAAAGCCCAAATGTCCTCTAAACCAGTATAGTAGCAAGACCATGCTGCCAGTGAACTTCTGAAATTTTATGCACAACCAACTAACTGACATGGATAATGAAAACACTGACATTGGAATGGTTTCACTAGTGCTTAATCCCAGAAGTCAAGCTTTATCATGCCAAGAAAGGCTTTTATTTTAAAGTTCTTTCAATAGATAGGGCTAGAGACCAAGACATAACTGATTTAGCCTATTCATCAAGGGATTATTCGTATTTGCAAAGCACTTTACATGCGAAAGTCCGTGCAATATCTGGTCGGCTATGGATGCAGATGATAATGCAATGCAACGTTTCTCCAAAATATTAAAAAAGTTATAAAGGAGATAAAGAAAGGATCCATTACTATAAAGTACAAGACAGTAGACAAGAGAGAGAGGCTGATGAAACTGCTTCACCAATTATGTACATGACCTAATTGAGGACTATTCAGATCTGTTATGCAGGAAGATCTGACAGATGTGAAGAAGTCGCCAAATGAGGACGAACAAAAAGAACATGAGAAAACAATGCCTCTCAACACTTACAAAAACAGAAAAAAAAAAAACTCGAGAGAATGGCTGGAGATTCGGACCCAACAATGAATTGTGTATTCCAGTTTTAAAACGCAATGAACTGAGTAATGGTAATTTATAGAAACATTCTTGTGAATATTAAAAAGGCACCGTAAGTAACTATAGTACTGAACTGATCGCCATGTTCATCATCCACCCCCCCCCCAAAAAAAAAAAAGAAATACATGGTTTTCTTATTCAGTGGAAATCCAAGTTGCTATTACTGGACGTCGACGACGAAGGTATTGAACCACCTGAGGAAGCACCTGCTGAAGTGGTGTTTTTAGAAGAGTATTAATGCTTTTCTTTGATGCGAAATACACGTACCTCCTTCTCCTCATCATCATCTACATTGATCAACATTACGCAGCTAATCATCATCAACCAAATTTTGATACTTTTCTAAAGTGGCGAGTGTTCCAATTTTAAGTTTTCTCTATTAGGTAAGGCTTTGTTTACAATAAAAGTAAGTTTTTGTATTAAAATTTTTAAGTATATGAAGTTTATGAAAGTGTGGGTAGAGTTTTATAAAAGTTTAATTTTTAAAGATAGCAGAAAATGTAAAGAAAAGCTTGTAAAACAATAATAATAAAAAAAAAACTGTAGAGTACTGTATCTTCACGGTTATGGATGAGCTAGAACATTACTTCTGCGATATCCAAGGATTTCTGTAATATGAAATGGTAAACACACAAGGTATTCTATTGGAAATTTCATTTTAGGAAAGCATGTTGAGAACTACACCATAGCTATCTTGACATAGTATGGAAAATATGGTTAAATTGAATTGATTTGAAAAGATCACCTCTAGTAATTAAAAGAAAGTAGGACATGCTGCTTTCAGATAAACCTTAAAATAAATGTACATTACAAAGAGGTTTTCAGAAGACACTTACTTTACTGAAGTGGGGTTTTCATTTCCCTGATCTTGATTGTAACCAGTAGCTGAATTCTCTGGTGATTCATTATTTGTAGTATTGAGTTCCTCTTGAGGCTGGATTTTTTGTTTCTTGGCTAAAGGTTCTCTGTAATACAAATGATAGGTTATTCAAAATTTGCATTTAAAGTTATTTTATGGATAGAAAAACGGGAGATTAATAGCATTTGGGAAAAATATTTTATGATTTTCAAATAGTATACTGTGCTGTATTTTTACTAATTCATTATTTGTAATGTAACACATTTTGACCTAATGATTTAACAGGAAGGCAAATTCTGAACAGCTAAGGCCCGCTTTACGTAAGCGGTTTGAAACTGTGCAGTTGCGACCGTGAAGTTTAGAAATCAATGTAGATCAACGAGGCCCTTCACACAATGCGGTAAATAATCGTGTGGCAAAATAACCGGACGTTAGTGATTTCCAAACCACATGCACTGCTAAACCATGCACACTACCTTAAGAAGTTTATGGTGCCCTTCTGACAAGAAGTTTTCCCCCGTGCAGTAGCATTGGTTCACCTGTTCCAGAGGGTAGGCGTTCATCTTGTGCTGCCATATTTTAGTGATTGATATGAAAGTCTTATAATTATTATTACTGTATTATTATTATTATTAATAATGATAATAATAATAATAATAATAATGATAATGATGTACACAGTATTGTACTGATCACACTAAATGAAATAAGTTCATGATTATACAATTGATTGTTTTCTTTTTTATATGTTACATAAGATAAATTCTATCCAATTTTTTAATAGCAATCGACATAGTTACAAGGAGTTATAAGGATTTTGGATGTGTCAGACTTTTTAGCGCATCTTCGGAGACTCCATTTGCTCTTTGGTAGAGCGATTTAGTTGAAGCATTTATGAGAGTTTGTATGATCCTCTCTAACTTGTTTATCGTGTTCCTGTTAACTACATGCTCTGGAAGTCTATTCCAAATATTTGCTATTTCGTATGTAAAGAAATTGCCACATTGAGTGGTGATGTATCTTTTCAATTCCAGTTTGTATCCGTTACCTCTCGACTGACTTATGCTAAGCGTGAATAGATTGCTGTAATCTACATTTGCTATTCCTTTAAGAATTTTGAATGCCTCTATTAACTGTCCCCTTAGTCGTCGAGTTTGTAGATCAAATAAGTTCAAACGTTCTATCCTCCGTCCATATCCAAATTGCCTTAGTGTTGGAACTTGTTTGTGGCCCTAGCTTGTACTGCTTCTACTCTCTATGTATCCTCCTCAATACTTGGAACCTAGAATTGTACTCCATATTTTAGATGGGATCTTACTAATAATGTGTACAGCTGTAGTAGTGTCTTTGTTTCTATTTGAATTGTCTCTTTATGTAACTTATTAGTTTCTGTGCTTTCTTTTCAGCTTTTATCCTCTGTTTGGTGAACTTCAAATCCTTGCTGATAGTAAAACCGAGATCTTCCTCCTGGGCCACTCTTTCTTTTTCATTACCCAGCAGTGAGTAATCTGATTGTGGGTTATTATAACCTATGTGCATGCCTTTACATTTCTCACAGTTGAAAGGCATTTACCATTTTCTGGACCATTCTCCTAGCTTTATTAGATTCTCTCTTAAGGCTTTTACATCTTCTGAGTTAGCAGCATTTATGCATAGCTTAGTATTGTCGACAAATTTGGCTATTCTACTAGTTAATCCTAAATCTATGTCGTTGATGTAGATCAGAAATAGCAATGGGTCAAGGATAGATCCTTGGGGTAATCTGTTTGTAACAACTGCCAACTCTGAAGCTTTACATTGATTACAACTCCCTGTTTACTGTTTGTTAGCCAATCTTCGATACATTCAGCTGGCTCGTCAATGTTGCCTAATGCTTCTAAATTTGACCATTAATTTTTTTATGAGGAACTTTGTCAAAAGCCTTTTGAAAGTTTAGGTATATGATGTCTATTGCCCTGCTATTGCCCTGCTTTTTCCATGTCTTATATGAAAAATTCCTAAAGATTTTTCACCCATGATCTCTTTTGTCAAAAACCATGTTGGCTGTTTATTAGAAGATTGTTTTTCTCTATATGTTCTACTATTGAATCTACTATAATTGATTCAAAAATTTTGCAAAGCACTGAAGTCAGACGCAGTTATGTAGTTACCAGGTCCTCCTTTGGTTCTCTTCTTGTAGATTGGAGGAACATTGCCTAGTTTCCATCCTTGTGTTGCATTTCTTTCGCTGGCTGTCTTTCGGAACATTTTGTATAAGTGTTCAGTTATCTCTTCTTCTAGTTCTATAATCTCTCTTGGATGAATATCATCTGGACCTGTTACCTTTGCCTTACTGAGTCATTTTATTTTATTTTTGACATCGTCCATTGTAAAGGTTATTATATTTAATGGTTGTAGCCCTTCAAATTTGATAGCTGGTTCGGGGAGGGTCGTTGATTCTTCATTAGTGAATACAGTTGTGAAATATGCATTCATCAGTTGGTCTTTTTTCCAAATCATTTATTATAAGATTACCCTCCGAGATGTCTTAATGTGCTAATGTTTTTGATTGGTATTCTATTGAGAGAGAGAGAGAGAGAGAGAGAGAGAGAGAGAGAGAGAGAGAGAGAGAGAGAGAGAGAGAGAGAGAGAGAGAGAGAGAGAGAATATTTCAGCTATCACCAGGGCATCCTTGTATAGAAAAAATAAGCCTTATATAATGGCAATGCTTTCATACAAAGAAAATTCAAATATAAACATGCCATGCATATTATTATTATTGTTATTATTTATTATTATTATTATTATTATTATTATTATTATTATTAATTACTAAGCTACAATCCTAGTTGGAAAAGCAAAAGGCTATAAGCCCAGGGGCTTCAACAGGGAAAATATCCCAGTGAGGAAAAGAAACAAAGAAAGATAAAATATTTTAAGAACAATAACATTAAAATAAATATTTCCTATATAAACTATAAAAGCTTTAACAAAATAAGAGGTAGACAAATAGTATAGAATAGTATGCCGGAGTGTACCCTCAAGCAAGAGAACTCTAACCCAAGACAGTGGAAGACCATGGTACAAAGGCTATGGCACTACCCAAGACTAGAGAACAATGGGTTGATTTTGGAGTGTCCTCCTAGAAGAGCTGCTTACCATAGCTAAAGAGTCTCTTCTACCCTTACCAAGAGGAAGGTGGCCACTGAACAATTACAGTGCTGTAACCCTTTGGGCGAAGAAGAATTGTTTGGTAATCTCAGCGTTATCGGGTGTATAAGGACAGAGGAGAATATGTAGAGAATAGGCCAGATTATCCACACATGGCTGATCAATAGATTCTGTAAAATAAAAGCGCATACTGGAAATACACACCTACTTGGATCACGAAGGGTTTGACATAATTCACAAAACATGTCATCCATGTATCTCTACATCCAGTTATTGCAGAAGTGTATCGTATCATTTGCTGTCCCTACACCATCCTGTCTTTCACCATGGCATGTGTTGCAATGTATTTGATGTGTTACTTGTGTATACATAGTTATAGAAGGTGACAATATGACTATATTCTTTGAAATCGCGAAGTGAAAGCACATTCCACCTTAAAAGGCTTGTCAGGCATTGCCACTAGCAGAGGAGGTGGATTATCTCAATTTTATTGGGAAAATTAGGCTTTTTATTGAATTTGGATGCAAGTGCTGGAAAATGTGCCTTTGATACAGGTGATTTTCAAGAGAAAGGAGATATGACATTCTATTCCAACTAGGGTTGTAGCTTAGCAATTAATAATAATAATAATAATAATAATAATAATGTCCCAGAAAAAAAATAATTTCATTTCAGTTGAATATTTGATACAAGAGACCATCCTTGCTCCACAATAATTTTTCTTGATTGAAGGAGAGTTGGTTGATTTGATAAAAGTAGATGGTGGCTCATGAAAAAAAAGGATGAAATTATCAGCTGATTTCAGTTTTTCATGTTTTCATGGCTATTATTACACCGTTGAATATTTCAAACCCAGGGAGAACATGATTAATCTCCAATTTTATTAAACTGGCCTGAAGAATTTGTTCTCAATAATGAGAGTTTATGGTATTTACACTACAACTCATAATGCAATACATGGGTGCACTGAAAATTATTCAAATAATATCACTTAAGTGGCAATTTTTTCGAAAGAGAGAATGTCACAATGCAACAGAGATCAGTAGTGTTAGTACATTATAAGTTTCTGTACGGGTATAATGTAGTGACTGCAAATCCTGTGAGTACAGTTCTTTTATTGTTGTAATGTTGGAGACCTGAAAGATTTTACTAAGACTGTACCTACTAGAGCTCGGAAGTGTATTATTAGGTGAATACATATTTAAAAACTATAATTTTTGTAACCTTCTAATAGATTATAATCAAAAGACAATTTGAAACCAACATTACTTACCTTAATAATTGAGTTCCGCTTAAAGGTATTTGAAAGATTGGAAAAAATTATTAATTTTTTAGAAGTTATTTTCTGTGACCATTGAATTATTTTGTCACAGTAGTTTACCTATATTAGTCTTGAATATACAGTATTTTGTAATGGATTTACTTAGTATTTAAAAAAGAAAACATGTAATTTGTAAATGATGGGGTTGAAACAGTTCTTCGAGCAATTATTGGCTTTTGTATTGAGTTTAAATTCATGATCACGATAAATACAGGTAATTTTATTCATTTTTCTAGCACAGAATAAAACAATTAAGTAATTTGAACTGGAACTTAAATTATGGAATTAACACATTCTATTCCTAAAAAGCAGAGATTTTTAAAAGGTTCTTAGATTAACATTGAGAATGCTACAAGAAATTTGCAATAGCAAGGTACTATAAGATTTATAATTATTGTGCTACCTTAAGTACTACATTTACCAATGAGTTTAAACTCTTAGTTATATTGGTTTACTTCAAAGCATTAAAAGAAGAGATGTTTTAAAGTTTTGTACTTCAGTATTGCTAACATTCAAAACGTTGTATCAAGAAAACTATTCACCAAGCCCCTACATGCAAACATAAAGAGTAGTGGAAGGACAGTGCATTTTCATGTTTCAAGTATTGTCTCAATAGAGTAAGAGTTTTCACATTCACATAGAAGTACTATCAAGTTAAAATCTACGAAAGCCAAGTGGTCTGCACTTACCAGTATATTCGTAGGAGTAGTTCCTGTGGAAAGTGGTTCGTGAATAAAAGCTGTATTCTTTATCAGCGAAGGTGCTATAAGGAGGAATGAAAAGGTCGTAGTATAAGTAATGTGGCTTCTATTCCAGTTATGATGCATCCTTACATCACTGTCTATAGAGCAATTTCTTTTCTGCTTGTGATAATGTAATTTATAGCGTCTAAATTCTGATTTACCGCCAACATATCACTTTTTTACTATTTTCATTGTAGTCACTGTTGAATATTTGTACAGTGGTACCTAGGTTTCCGAGTTTAATGAATTCTGGGAGCGAGTTCACAAATTAAAATGGTTGTACACTGAAACAATATTTCCCGTTAGAAATAAAAGAAATACACTTGATGCATTCCTTATGTTCATAATTACACATATATACTCAATTTTAAAGGTTTGAAATGCTAAAGAATTAATAATTCACAATTATATATAGGAATAGATGACAAATTAGCCAGCACTCTACCTTAGAGGAGAGTTGTGGCTGGTTAGAGGGGGACGAGGGAGTTACTGATTGGAGGGAGAATCTCTTTTCATGAAAACTTTATCAGGAATTCTCTCCCTTGAACGATGTTACTACATTGAGTATTTGTGGTAGCTCTAGCCATGCTGATTACCACCCAGTTTTCATAATTCCCATATTACCTAAAGTTTAAGAATGTCTTTTGGTAAAACTTGTAAATATTTAAGATACAGGTAATCATCTTTAGCCTAGTTTGGACTTTGGCCTTCGTAGAGGCCTTGGGGCTTGTGATGCCCTTCTTACAATTTTCAATTTTATACAAAAATCCCTTGATTGTGGTCAGGAAGTTTGCATGATTGGCCTTGATTTTAGTGCTGTCTTTGAGCGTGTTAGTCATGAGGCCTTTTCTTCAAACTCAATCAGTTGGGAGTCGGTGGATCTTCTCTTAGCATCATTGTTAAATTTTTAAGTAATAGATTGCAAATATTTGTTGATGATGAGCACCATAGTGAGTATAGGAATGTGATATCTGGTGTTCCTCAGAGTAGTGTTCTTGGTCCATTACTTTTCATACTAAATACATATGATATTTGGTTTGGCCATGAAAACAAGCTTGTCGTATATGTAGATGATGCTACTCTCTCTCCCTCAATTCCATCTCCTGAATGTAGATATGGGGATGTTGAATCCCTTTATAGATATCCAACTGAAACCAGTTCATGATGCAAACTATGGGGCATGAAGTTGTACCCTAACAAAACTCACAAGTATAGTTGTAAGTAGGTCAAGGACAGTGGTTCCTAAACATCCAGATCTTTGCATTGATAATGCTTCTTTAACTCTATACATCTCTTTTAGAATTTTAAGTGTGAAGCTTGATTGCAAATTTAAACACATTTGATGTGTTTTTTCTTCAATTGCACAAAAATTGGCTCATTAAGAAAGTCTTTTAAGATATTTGGTGACCAATCTATTCTGAAGAAAAATTTTAATTCTTTCATACTGCCTTATTTCGAGTATTGTTATCCTGTCTGGTCTTCAACTGCTGGATTTCATCTTAATATGTTGGACAGGAACTTAAGGACTTTTAAATTTCTTATTCCAGAAGATATTAATCTCTGGCACCGTCATTTTGACTTTCCTTATCCTTCAGATCTTCCGAGACTGTAACATCCTGTACATAGTACTAGGTATACAGTTAATTCTAACAGTCATGCTTTCTTCATCGCAAGGCTCGATAATTCACAGTATTCTAGAGTTTTATTCCACCTGTGACCAGATTGTAGAATGCTTTCCTTAATCAGGCAGTTTGAATCGTTGGAATTTCAGAAGTTAAAACTTGCAGCAAATTTTTTTATGTCGAACAGGCTGACATAAGTCTCTTTTCATAGTTTATATATGACATCTATTTGGAGATTGTTACCGACCCTATTATATTTTATTTTCATTATTCATTACTTTTCATGTAGTTTATTTATTTCCTTATTTCAATAGACTATTTTTCTCTGTTGGTCTTTGGGCTTATAGGATTCTGCTTTTCCAACTAGGGTTGTAGCTTAGTTAGTAATAATATTGATATCACTAACTGAATCACTTAATTTATGTTTTCCGGACACGCGGTCATCTAATTTATAACTCCTGTCATGTAAATGTACATCACATTGTTAGTTAATAGATTTGCTGCTCGCCCTGAAAAAGTCTTATCTTGGTGATGTGTTTCTACAAAATTTGGCTGGATTTCCAACATTCTTAACATCTCCCTTTCAGGGTTTCTGAGATTCTTAACATTCTATTTCCCCTTCAAGCCTGAGGTTTGTTAATCTTGCCCTCTTCTTCGCCTGTTGAATTCTCCTCCACTTTCAGACTAAGTGGCGTAAGAACACTGTGGGACTGATTTCTGCATATCACGTGTTCTTTAGTACCTTGTCCATAAAGAAACGTACATACAGGTGGAACTTTTCCTCTCCGACTGATACAATGCTCGTAAACCCATTTGAATGTGTATACTCCTATTCAAAGTTCACTACTTGTAAACCGTGGTACTACTGTACTGTAGTTTATTCATTCATCAACACATTTACTCGCGGTTTATTTTAGCCCGAAGTACGAGTCAATGGGTCAGATTTTTTAAGTTCATTTAAAAAATATATATTAAATAATTATTTGCTACTTTTAGAATGAATATTTTTTTTCTCAATGTTCTCATTTTATATTTTATATTGATTTTTGTCTGCTTTCACATGGTAACCAATATTTGCCAAGAATATTGGTATTGCCTAGGAGAAGCTTGCATAGCCTAGGCCACTCACCCTATATCTGCACTTATCAAATAATAATGAAAGAAAAAAAAAACGAATCTAATCATTCAATTAATAATATGCCCTAATAAATCAGGGGGTTTGGCCTCTTAAGCCAACCTTATAAAACTTTTGCATACATTAGATGTAATCACTTTAATTATAATGTTTTTGCATTTGCAAAGAGCAGGCTCTTCCGAATAAAGATATTAAGCTACTCTATTAAAGGGTCATGCTGGTTTAAAAAGAATTGAAAGTTTTGCTTGAATGTTCACAGCTTGATAGAAGCAAGAGTAAATTGATTAAGCATAGAAAGCATTATCATTCTGTAAGTTGCTCAGCAGTTTTAGTATTTCATATTAAAATTCTGAAGGAATCTATATGTGGTTTAAGATGACGCAGCATCTTAACTACCCTATATAGGTATTGCCATAGAGCCTGGGTGAGAGGATGATATTTCAATCCGTGAATTTTAACCAATTTTATTAGAGCTGTGTCATCATCCTAGCATAGTTTAGTCTGTTTATGTGGATGGAGTACATGTTTTAATTACAATTCTTTACAAAGGGAAAAAGATGCCTAAAAATATAATGCAATGTATTTTAATTAATTTACCTCAGAATAGATTAATTAAGAAGAGCAAACTGCAATAACAACTGCAGTAAATTTGTTGAATGTTTTTTCTAAGCATTGGTTTAACTAATAAACAGCATCATGGATTAATTGATATATGAAAATAAAGTATTCATGACAAAATATATACTTCTGACTTCAGCTGAATGTAAAATAAGTTTAAGCTGTTAAATTAGATCCATTATTTACTACTGCACTATATTCTATAAAAAGTATCCCCAGAGAAGAAAACCAAGTGCACTACATACTGTTCATGTGGAGAGTCCCCTTCGGGAGAGTTCAAATTGTCTTCACTTGATGTTGCTTTCGGGGAAGTGTCTGAATTAGGTGGCATGTTGGCTGGATTCGATGAATCATCACTTGGAATTTGAACCCTGTATCACAATACCAAATTGAGAATTATACTTTAATGATACATAGTATATATGGTTCACCAAGATTTATGCATAATTTGGAATTAGCCGAGACAGTCTGAAGAGGTGATGGAAATTGTATGCTGCTTATGCAATACGTTTATTCATTTTTATATATTTTAGTTGATATTTACTGCATTTTCTTAATATCAGAATGACACTTATTACTGAAGCCCTATTACAAATTCTTGATAGAAAAGCCAAGAGGCAAGTTGTTGGTTTAAAAAATAAAGTAAAGTGATACGAGAGATGACCCTCATTCCAAGGAATTCACTGTCATCATTACCTATTATTGTAGTATGTTGCTATCTCTACGAATTTATAGCCTTGGAAGTTACTTGTTCCTGTACAAATACAAACCCTTCGGTATCTATAGTAGTTTCCCACTTTCGGGACATCCCGTTATACCTCCAAGGGGATATAACATTACTCATTTCTCTCATCTTATTTTCAGCTAAACTATCCCAATGCTGTTGCCAATTATCATAAATATTGTGTTAATTGTAGGTAAAAATTCATTACAGGGAATGGGATATCTTCTGGGTAGCAAAAGAGAGAGAGAGAGAGTGAGAGAGAGAGAGAGAGAGAGAGAGAGAGAGAGAGAGAGAGAGAGAGAGAGAGAGAGAGAGAGAGAGAGAGAGAGCGAATGTGTGTTTTATTCTTCATTCTTTTGAGTTTAGGAGATTGTTTCACTTTTATTAAAACAATAAAGAAATGTCAGGCAAACTCATTTACCTAAAATTGTTTACAATAATCAATACAGCTTGTGAATTGAGACCAGATATTTATTAATAGGAAATTAGAAAATTATTTTTTTTCTCTAATAAAACCACTAAAAACAGTACAGTACTCTAAGTTTAACAGTGATGGGTATAACGGGTTGGCCCCAACGTTCGACCGAACATGAGTAGGATAAACGTGAACGTAATGTACATACAAAAAACTAGGCTCGCAATGTTTCCCATCAGACACACGTCTACCGCATATCGCCTATAATCTCCCCGACAGAGCAAAAAGAGGGGAATTTCGGCTTACGGGAGTAAACAGGAGCAAGATATGTGAATGTGTGATCCCAGCATTACTACACTGCTCTCCCTCTTTCGTGGGTGGCCGGCAAATCCTGGGGGTGGGGGTACACCTTTCTCGTTTGCGGGCTAGGTGGCGCTCCCGATTGTTTCTTCAGTACTCAGGTTGAATTTTAAAACTGCGTGTGATTTAACTTTTCAGCTCTCGACTCTTACCCTCCCCTTGTTGGCGATGAGCCAATATACTTTCTTGGCTGGTGGAAGGAGTCCTTAGTCTTATATTGTCCATTTCCTCTCGAGGAATTCCCTTGCAACTGAGTGTCGAGTTTTTCCCCGAGTAGTCTTTTGCAGTGGATTTATGAATTGTAATTCATCATAACTTTTTTCCTCAGATAGCAATGCCCTTCTTCGTCGTTTGCCTAAAGAAGCCGACGTAGAAAGCAGATCCGTTCTTTTCTATGGAATCAATCGCTCTGGTCACTGTCCTGCGCTACCTGTGGCAACTCGTGACTGGCTTGTTGGTTGTGAGATAGCACTCTGTGCAGACCTTCCACTTAAACAAGGCTTTTTGAAGGGAAGCAAAGAGTGCTGCCTGGTCGTTCGCCTTCAGGGATTGGAGAACCTTCCCTCACGAGGGAGAGTTAACCTTCCCTGGTGTTTGTCTGCTTTCCCTTCCGAGGGACCGCTTCCCTTCATTAGCCGTTTCGCAATCTTCCCCCCTCCCCCCCCCCCCCTGATGCTGAAGTCTTCACGAGGATTAGCTGCTGCCCTCTAATGAACAGTGGTAACTACTTTCCCACTGGACCTCAGTGCCCAATTGTTGATCCAACTACATCAGTCAGCATTTTCTCTATTCCTTTTGGTTATTTCTTTAAGTCTCCCATCTCTTCTTTTCGGGCTTGAACTTGTTGACGACTTTGGCTTGTTTGATTATACTTTGGCTGCTTCTTTGGATATGGTACAGTGTGGGATGGACGGCATTCCATCTCAACCTGTACCAATTAAGACGCCATCACCCTCTGGCAGACCCCATTGGGTGCAGGCTAAGTCTATTAAGAGTTGGGCTCTAGGGATCCAGTTTTAAGTCACCCATATTTGTGGGTAATGGGTGATGCCAGGCATTGGAGTCGCCGGTGGGGGGAGCTAACTACCCTCACTGACCAGTGTACTCCCACCTAAAGAGAGGTAGTCCCTCTCTAATAGAGGACTGGTCCCCGCTGAAGCCTCCTCTCATGGTGGGCCATGTGGGATAGGACTGATATCCTCCAATAAGAGGTGGATAACCTGGCTTGCTTCTTCCGTAAAAACCAACCCCAAATGTCGTAACTAGAAGGGAAGAGTCATACAAAATCTCCTTTTACTGAAAGAGAATTTGATTTTGCACTTGCTATGTGTAACGATACAGCCCCTGGACCCGATGGAATTCCATATGCAATGATTAAACATGTACCTGTTAATACCAAGTTATTTATTTTAAGCATTATTAATAAAATATGGCATGATCATAGTTATTAAAGTGTTTGGGGATTAGCAATTATTTTAGTCCTTTTAAAACTGGGTATGGATAAGTTTTAAGTAGCAAGCTATCGATCTATTGCATTGACATCTTGCTTATGTAAGATCATGGAGAAGGTGGTCAATGCAAGACTGATGTGGTACCTAGAAAAGAAAGGTATTTTATCACCTATCCAGTGTGGATTCAAGAAAATGCACTCAACAAGTGATGTGTTGATACGACTTGAGTACTCTATTTGTGAAGCCTTTGCTTCCAAACAGCACCATGTAAGTCTTTTTTTTTTTTTTTTTTTTACCTCGAAAAGGCATATGATACTGCATGGAGATATGGTATACTTAAAACCATTCATGAATTGGGATTAAGAGGAGAGCTACCACTGTTTATTCAGTCGTAGCTACCACTGTTTATTCGGTCATTTCTTTCACATAGAGTTTTCAAGTGAGAATAGGGGAAACTATCAGAGAGTGAATGTCAGGAAGAAGGAGTTCCCTTGGTAGTGTGCTGAGTGTAACCCTATTCACACTAGCAATTAATGGAATATCCTCAGTCATTTCCCATGATATCCTCTCTACACTATTTGTGGAGGATCTCTCCATATCATTTGCTGGAGCTAGAATGGCAATGGTAGAGAGAAAACTACAACTCGCAATTGATTAAATTATTCAGTGGGTTGATATGAATGGGTTCCAAGTTTTCAACAAGCAAAACTACTATTGTCCATTTCTGTGGTATCTGGGGAGTACATCCAGACCCGGATATATACATGAAAGGACAACGGATCCCATGTGTAGGCGAAGCTAAATTTTTAGGATTGATTTTTTATTGTTTTGAGGCTCTGAATCTTTTAAAAGTATTGTCCCATACATCATGGGAGGCAGACTGTAAAACTACTTTGAAATTATACAGGGTCTTCATTTTTTCCAAAATTAGTCATAGGTGTGAAATATACTCCTCAGCCACCCCAAGCCGATTAAAGATATTTGATTCAATACATCATGCTGGTATTAGATTGTCCACAGGAGCATTTAGAACCTCACTTATCCCAAGTCTCCTTGTTGATGCTGGAGAGTTACCTCTAGACCATTACCGAATGTCTTCCATTATTCAGTATTGGTTTAGGTTACAAACACTCCCTAACTCTTTAGCCTTTCAGACTGCAAGCCTTGTAAGGCACTCAACATACTTTGAGTTGCACCCAAAATCTCCTCAACCTTATGGCTTTCGGGTAAAACAATTATTAAACAGTCTTGATATAATTAGAGGTAAGGTGCTTCCATTTAAGATGTCATCAAGTCCTCCATGGAAATTACCGGAGATATCTTTTTGTAAATATTTTATTGGTGTTAAAAAAATATGACTTGAATTAGAAGCTAGGTCTCTTTTTATGGAACATGTTGAGGAACATAGGGAATCAACTTTTATATATATTGATGGCTCCAAATCTGATGTTGGTGTTGGATTTAGAGTATATAGTAGTTCTTTTAACTGTAGAGGTGCACTTCCTCCAATATCTTCCATATTTACTGCTGAATTATATGGTATAATAACTGCTATTGAGAAAATAGCATTAAAAGAGGAGTGCAATTTTACCATTTTTAGTGATTCAAGAAGTTTGCTTCAAGCTTTAGATGGTTTTAATTCTAGTAACCCTTTAGTTTTAAAGATTTTAGAGTGGCTTTTAATCAATGCCCTGAAAGGTATAACAGTTTGATTTTGCTGGTTTCCAGCACACGTAGTTATGTCTGGAAATGAAGAGGCAGATTCACTGGCAAAGAGTGCTGCAGCCGAGTTGCTACCAAGAAGGTATCCAATTCTTTGTAATGATTTTTTAACCAGCAATTAAGAATTTTATTTATAACAGTTGGCAACAGCATTGGGATAGTTCAACTGAAAATAAGATGAGAGAAATTGTGATTGTTATATCCCCTTGGAGATATAATGGGACGCCCCGAAAATGGGAGAATACTCTGTCGTCTCCGCATTGGTCACACACGGATGACACATTGGTTTCTGCTGGCTGGCCAACGCAAACCATATTGCGACGACTGTTTAATACCGTTGACAGTGTGGCATTTGTTGACTGAATGCCCCACTTATAGCACAGAAAGAAATAGATATCTGTTTGAGGCTCGGGGTGAAGATGGCAGGTTCATCCTTGCCAAGATCCTTGGACATGATATGGCGTACAGTGCTAGTAGCATTTTTAAATTTATCTCAGAAGCAGGTCTTCTTAATGCTATTTAACTTTTATAACATTTACTTTTCTGGTTTTAATTGAATATTCTTTTAATCTTTATATATAATAAACGATATTGGCGTCAATGACCTTCGATGTCAGGATGCCAGAGAACTTCACATAAATCAATCAATCACAATCTTCCCTCTGGCAGGGAGAATTGCAAACCTTCAGTTTGTCACAGGTGCTGGAGACTGTCGTTCTGACCTTGGTCATGGCCGACGCTGAAAACGTTGCTTCTCCTCCTGGGGCGGTAGGAGAGGGAACATCTCTCGTTCACAAAAGGATCGCTTGTGGTCAGCGGCCTCCTTACACTTATGCTTCTTCCCCGAGGGCAGGGGTAGTGCATTGTCCTAGGCAATGTTCAATGTTCTTCTTTGGTAGAACAAACCTCCCCCGCCGGAGAAAGCTCTCGAGCTTGAGTAGTCTCCCCCTCGTGTAGTTTCTGCTTGAAGTTCCACTTCGGAGATTTGTGAGGTGGAGAAGTTTTTTGTCCCTCTCCATCCAGGGCGTGCTCCTCCCCCAGTGGTAGGAGACGCCTTTTTTAGCTCTCGGGTTCAAGTCTCAATGTTCTCTCAGGGTCACTTGACAATTTTGCATCGGGTGTGCTTGATCAGGAGCCTTCAAGCTTCCATTGCGTGGTTCCTTTGGATTCTCACAACACGTGACCTTCGTGTCATTTTGCTTAGCCTTCTGTCTTGCGGGACATCGAATCTTTGGGTTCTGGTTTCAATGTTCCCTCAGGTTCTCATAATCTGGGACCTTTGGGTCCTCGTTTTACTAAGCCTTCGGGCTTGCGAACACCAAACCTCGGGTTCTGGTTCAATGTTCCTTCGGGTTCTAGCAACCTGAGACTTTCGAGTCCTAGTCACGTTAAGCCTCTGTGTTCTCGTAACTCAGAACCTTTGGGATCCACTTTTGTTGAGCCTTCTGGCTCTTGTAACCCTAGTTACGCCGAACCCTTGGGTTCTTGCAACCCGGGGCCTTCGGGTCCTCTTCACGTTGAGCCTTCGGGCTCTCATGGATGTCACTCATTGGGCTTGCGTGACCTCGGGCCTTTGGGCTCTCGTTGCATGTAGCATTCGGGCTCTTGCAACCCTGGGTCTTCGGGTCCTCATCTCGTTAGGCCCTTGGACTTATGAGACATCATGCCTTTGGGTTCAGGTTACGTGGAGCCTTCCGGCACTCGTAACCCGGGACCTTTGGGTTCCAGTTACTTGAGGTTTTCGCAACTCTGGTTACATTTAATGGACTCTTGTGACTGCCGTTATGCTGAGTCTGTCAACTCACATAACAAAGAATCTTTGGATTCTCGTTGCATGAACCCTGTGTATTCACATGACAAGTTGCCTGAGGGATTCCATCTCCCTCTAGGTAACGATGATGTAGTTCCTTCGGGTTCATGTCATCCTTCTCATCGCGTGAACTCTGTTTAGGGTTCACACGGCACGTTGCCTGAGGGATTCCATCTTCCTCCAGGTATCGATGACGTAGTCTCTTCTGGTTCTCGGCATCCTTGGTCCCGTGAACCCTGTGGGTTCACACGACACATTTCCTGAGTGATTCCATCTTCCTCCAGGCAGCGATGTTATAGTTTCTTCAGGTTCTCATCATGCTTCTCGTCGCATGAGCCCTGTTGGTTCACACAACATGAAGCCTGAGGGTTTCCACCTCCTTCCAGGTATCAATGACATAATCCCACTAGGTTCTCATCATGCCTCTCATTCCATCCCCCATCAGGAATGGGTGACGTAGTTCCTTTGGGTTCTCGTTATGATGATCGTTTAGGGTCGCAAGAAATGGAATCACGATTCATAATAGTTTGTCTCCCTTGCTGGGCTCAAACCATAAGGTTTTCGACCAATTTTCGCGTTCCCTTTACATATAAACCCTAGTTTCTCTTCGCACCGAATCTCACAGTTCGTTGACCCCTCTTACGGACTTGGTCATTCAGCGTAGCGTGACTTGTAATATCACACTACAATCTGAGCTGATTGCTTTGCTACAGCTAGGGTGGTCTCGCCAGCTCCGTTCCTTTCGTTTTCGAACAAACCACCGTTATCTTCCCCCCAACCCTCCCGCTTCCAGTGGTTTGGGGTAGTAGGCGGTTCATGATCGTCTCTCACCCCCGCGTAACCCTCAGCTGCCGGGCAAAAGCCAGCAGAAAGAATTTTTACATTCCAGCTCAATTTCTTCTGGTAGGTCTTGCCTGCATTAGACGGTAATTTTCTCGCTAACGAAGAAAAGTTCAATGGCAACCCCATACAGGAAAGTGGTCAATGGCAACCTATTATATGGTCTTGTTGAGGAAACCCCAACCTACGAGACAACACCCTTTTTGGGAAACTAGTTCCTGAGAAGTTTCACATAACTTCGACAGGCATTTGTTAAACTTCATAAAGGCTGTAAGAACTCCTTTCTGGTGCATGCACTCTCCAAGACAAAACTATAAGGTTATTGCCACTAACATGGTTTTTACAGATTGTTTGAGTCAGCCGCAGGCCGTCATCGTATCCCTGGGCACAACGACTTCATTTTACACAATAGGCTTCTGAGACATTTTATTTATTACCCTAACAGGGTTATTGTCTCAAGCATTTAGTCTCAAGGGAGCAGTGTTGGCTTACGTTTTCGAACGATAGCAACAACATGGTCATCTTTTCATTTCATTTACAAACGATACAACCCCCCCCCCCACAAGGGAGCCAGACAACGTTGTCTGTGTACGAATGTTGGTAAGGCCCTCCCACATGATCACTACAATAACTGTATATTTTGTTTGTTGGCGTACAGTATGCACTCACAACTTGAAAAATACTACAGCTAGTCGGCGATCAAATTTTCCTTGGGCAATATTGTTGCGATTCGTCGGGCATACATTATTCCCGCAACCGGATTAGTTTTCAAACCTTTACCAGGAGGCAAAGATTACACATGCACTAATGTTGATGGGCAAGTACTTATGCATGCAAGCGATCTTTCAGCCGACAAGCGCTATAAACCATCTTACAATAAGAACTCCATTCTAATAAGCTGTAATGGCTATATCCCTTACGGGAAACCAGGTTATACATTACTGGTCTACCTTCCCGTAACCAGACATACTGTATATACGATATGCCTTCATAGGCCTTTCCTTCCTTTCTTTCCAATCAATGGTCTTAGTTTTCCTAGAAATACTTGGACTGAAAACTTCTCATAATCGCATCTGTTACCTAAAAGGGAACATTCAATACTTCTGCCGTTTTTACCGATTGTAGACAAAGAAATACAAACTTTTTTGACTTGAGAAAGAAAAATCTCGGTTACAAACCTTTTCAACGTTCTACAACCTAGTTCCGGACACAACTATAATTTAGGCTATGCCCGTATGCTAGTCCTGCTCACAGGACTGTGTTACTGGTCCGTAGATAGACTTAAGCTCATATTACCCATCCAACAATAGATTAAAGATATGTCTCAATCCTATCCTTTGGGAGTAGTTGGTTGTGTTCAGTGGTTACTGACCGTTCTCTTGTCGGGAAGGCAATCTCTAGGGATAGTCACTGTAATAACAAGCAGTACTGGCTACCTGGTTTACCAATCTGTATCATTCGTACTCGGCCAACCCCCACTAGATTGGTGGCAGTTGAAGGAAGGACAGGACCCCCCCCCCCCTTCATAGCAGAAGTGTGCAAGAAGTTGCACGTCTTGACATCATATCAAGATGTTTTTCTTACTACACAATCTCCCGACCCCTCGGGACGAACCACAGATGGTGGGTGGCAGACGAGAACCACCACAAAGAGGCTAATCTTCTCGTCCCTCCTCTCCAACTATTGTTCTCTTCGTATGCATCAAAAGGAGGGGGAGGGGGGCATATGCCGCACCAATCCATTCTCATCCTTTGGCCCGAATCAGAACGTACTACCATATAGCTTTCTTAGAGAATCATCTGGCAGTAAAAATACTCAGATGGACAGAAGACAGCTAGGTGTCCCCATTTGCTCGCGTCATTCCTGGTAACAGGAATGTGCTTGCAGGCAATTTGAGAAGGGTGGTTCAGATAGTGGGCTCCGAGTGTCTTTGAATAATCTAGTAGCTAACAAAGTCTTAACTTTGCGGGGTTCCCCGACTGTGGATCTGTTCACAACAACCCTGAACTTCAGGCTTCCACTTGGTGAGTCCTGGACTTACAGGCTTTCAAGCAAGATGTATTCCACCAATGGTGGGACAGCTTAAATTTTTACACATTTCCCCCGTTTGATCTGGTGAGAAGGTCCTCAACCAAGTCAGAATAAGCAAGAACTTATCAATGACTCCAATAGCTCCACTATGGTATCACGCAGAATGGTTCCTGGACCTTCTGCAGCTTCTAAGGAATCTTCCTCCACGACACAATTTACTAAAACAGCCACATGCCAACATCTTCCACAAAGCTGCAGCTTCCCTTTGACTTCACGCTTGGAAACTGTCCAGCACCTCCTCTCTCAGAGAGGCAAAGGATGTCTAGACACCTCAGATGCTTTTCAGCGTCAGTCTTCCGGGCGAAGTGGTTGTCTTTTGTGACTGATGACGTGGAAGGGGTATCACTCCCCTCGATGCCTCTACTCATATAAAGTTTTGAGATGACTTGTCCCAGTCACCTTCCTTGGAACGCAGTTCGGGTCCTTCAGTCTCTGAAGGTCCTTCAGTCTCTGAAGGTCCCTCTCTATGAATCTTTATGCTAGGAAACAGATCGCCTTCTTACATGAAAGACGCTTTTTCTATTTGCTCTGGCTTCGCCCAAAAGTTAGCGAGTTGCATGATCTATCTTCTGACTTCTCCTACTCTAGGAGATGGGGAGAAGTAATTCTCAGCTTCATCCCCGAATTCATTGCTAAGACTCAAAATCTGGGTGTGCTGTACCTTAGGTTCGGCCCATTCTGGATAGAGTCTTCATTCTGTAACCGAAGATTCAGACCAACTGGTGCTTTGCCCGGTCAGGAGTCTGTGGTGTTGCCTTATAAGAATGGCAGCAGCTCGCCCCCTTGTGCCAGCACCTTTTGCCAGCATGGGGAAGGTCAAGAGGATGGTCACAAGGATTACCATTTCCTCCTGGATTTGGAAGGTAATTGATTTTTCTTTCTACCCAAACGACCCAGAGCTCATGACATCAGGGGCATTGCAACGTCCCTGGCATTCAAGAAAACTATTCTGTGGTGCAGGTACTGCAAGCTGGCATGTGGAAGCGTCGGATGACCTTCACCGCCCACTACCTGCTAGACGTAACCCACAGGAACATGGAGACATTTTCCATTGGTCCTGTGGTGGCCACACAACAAGTGGTCTAAACACCTCAAGCTCCTTGATGGACAACTAGTAGAGGGTTGAGGGCTAAGGTTACCCAGGTTAGTCTGGGGTGAATGAGTAAGAATAACTGTCTATCTTCCTTTCAACTTCTTCTCCTCTGCGGAATCAGCTCCACGGTACTCAGCACAGCTGACCTCACCTCTCTGCAGTTAAGATCCGCTTCCATTGTGTAACTTAAGTATAGAATTAAAACTTGTTGCGTCCCCAATACCCCTAAGAGGGAGGGTATGGGGTAAAGTCTAAGAACTCTGGTATCTTTATGACTCGAGTTCCTATGTTAATGACCAGCCGCATTGCTAGTATCACAAACACAAAGCTTCTGCAGACTGCTAATAGTGCATAGCACAAGCTTTTAGCAAGGGCAGGGTTCCTGCTACTTCGATCATAATGTATATCGAAGTAGAGAGAACCCCGGGTCAAATACCAAGGCCAGTTGGTAAGGACTTCCTCCCTCCTAAGAGTGAGTCGCCCATATAAATAATGAAGAGTTTGTATTTGTGCAGGAACAAATGACAAATTTTTAAGTAATTTGTATTTTTCCTAACATAAAAAATAGAGCTACTTATAGAGCTCTCTATACAAATTGGCCCACCAGACCTGTCCCCCAAAATGTCCTGCCAGAAATGTTCAGCCCAGGTTTGTGAGTGTTCGGGGTAGTTGGCTACCCCCACCCCCACCCCCACCAGCTAACTAATGGTTGGGGTGGTAATCCCCCGGTAAAAATTATCATGAATTGTCTTTCAGCTTTGCCGAAAGTACAGTAATATCCCTATAAATACCTCTAGGTTTGTATGTTAAGAAAACTACAAATTATTCACATAATTTGTCATATTTTGAGAATAGTCTTAAGATTTATATCTTTGAGTAATCACACATAACTTTCCTGTATGCATGTGTGCTCTTCATATCCCCGTTTAGTATAAATTTTTCTGAGCTGGAAAATTCGTTGACCACCCACCTTTTGGCACTCATTCATCTGGGGATTCGCATTCATTGGCTTATGAACTTTCCCCTATTCATGCGTGACCTTCAGTGAATGTGCGTTCTGTCGTTACATGCGTACATTTACTCTCCTGTTTTAGCATCTTTCTACACTCCCCAAATAAGGAAAGGTCACTAGTCCCTGGGATTTCATATGATCGCACACACTCCTGCACATGCACTTGCCCTATACTTTGAGAAAGCTTTAATGCTTGAATATACTCGAGCACAATCTCCTGATTGCATACATTCTCCAAATCATACAGGAGCTAATCTTCATGCTTGTTTCCCCATTGGGGAAAGTTATGTTGTGCAAGTTTGCTCTACTGCACACTCACCTGTGAACAGTCATTCAGTTAGGAAAAGTATACAGTTTACACGCACTCCTATGAGCTCGCATGCTCTCCACATTGAGCACATTCCTCTATTTGCATACATCTACACAACATGCACTCTACCAGTAGAATGCAGTCACCTATAGAGTCAGTGGTTCAAGCACATTCATCCAGATATTCTTCATCATACGACTAGCCAGCCTCTATTAAGGGGCGCTCTCATTTTCAGACAAGGTCCCCTTTTTGTTCTTTTCCTACTTG
The DNA here is from genome assembly GCF_036898095.1 of Palaemon carinicauda. Taxonomy (NCBI): domain Eukaryota; kingdom Metazoa; phylum Arthropoda; class Malacostraca; order Decapoda; family Palaemonidae; genus Palaemon; species Palaemon carinicauda. The sequence continues at coordinate 111,019,116 of NC_090743.1, read as the reverse complement.
GAGCATTTAGTCACCTGAGCAAAAGGAACCCAGAATTCATTAAAAGAACAGAGAAGGAAGGTTCTTCACATGATCAACAGGATAAGGGATCCAGTAAGGAGAGAGGCCCCTAGAACATCAAGGCTGAGCTCCTTTAGCTCTCTCACCCAGACCGTTATTCGTAGGTGTCAAGCAGCCCAAGTACTCTACAGTTCATAGAACTTCCCAGTGTGAATGTGCCTACCCTTCAGAGGTAAAAGCTTCTTCTTCCCAAGTTAAGTACCGTACCATGGGAACAAAAAGAGTTTTATGACCGGCATGAGACCCTGTTTTATTGATTGAAACTCACTAGTAGTTCTTGTTAAAAAACCTGATGGTCAGTATACAATGTGTTTTGATTACAGGAAAATAAATTCTATAACTGTCAATGAAAACTTTCCCTGTTCCTAGAATTGATGACTGTATCGACCAAGTAGGTAATGCCAAGTATATTAGTCTCTTGTCACAAGTGAAGGCTTGTATGAATGTAAAGTAATGCTTTTTGGGTTTTAAGAACACTGCAGCAACTTTCTAGAGACTTATGAACCAGGTAATTGCCAATATTAAGAATTGTGTTGTATATATTGATGATGTAATTATATTTTCAGAAACTTGAGGAACATACTGTAGAGAAATAATTGAACCTTTTGTCCATACTGTTTTGAATACAGGCGTGGTTGTTAATTTAATGAAATCTGAGTTTGCTTGCAGTAGAGTTTTTTTACCTCGGACATGAGATAGGTCAGGGTATTGTAGCTCCTAGAAGAGCTAGGGTTTGTACAATAGATTATTTCCCTACAAATAACAAAAAGGAGTTTATACAATTCCTAGGTTTAGCAGATTCCTATCCAAGGTTTGTAGCTAATTTCTCGGAGGTGACTTAATTTACTTAAGGAAAACGTAAATATTGCATGGGATGAAAATTGCCCAAATGCTTTTAATGAGCCTTTTAGTCTTGCAGTTGATGCTTTGGAGAACAGTACAGGAGGAATTTTAATGCAAAAGAAAGGAGTTTTTTTTCCAACCTGTCGTATATTTTTCAAAAAAGTTGAATAAAAATCAGAAAAATTATAGAGAAAGAATGTCTTTAAGCCTTCAACATTTGGAAGTATATTCAACTGGGGACACTGCTGCTGTAGAAGTTTTTTTCAGATCATAATCCAATACAGTTCATTAGTAAATTAATAGAAATTTAAGGTTGACAAGATGGAGGAGGGGTATTGCAAGATCATAATATTTTAATAAGGCACGTAAAAGGGAAGGATAATATAGTGCCAGACATGTTACCTCGTCTATGTCACAGATAGATATTTACTTATTTCATTCATGTATGGTCATAATGTGCAAGTGGGCTGTTAGGTTATAACAGAAAGGCGAGAGGAATGCAACTAAACTTTTATTAAACAGACAACAAGCTTATATACAAGTACGTACTTGCAAGCTAGAATGTCACAAAAATCAAACCGGCTAATGCATGATAAAGGCACGCTTAAACAGGTTCTGTTATCAGTGCAGGGGTAGAACAAGATATACAAAGCAATGGAAATATGATAAGAATGTAGGAGCATGTGTGAAACATGTGCAGTACATGGCCTCACCCCCTAAAAAAGACATACATGTGAAATAGGGCTCCCTGATTTTGAGAGGCACATTGTAGGTAGGTCATCTTGCAGGAGATGTGCAGGTTTAAGGCAATCAATGGAGACCCATTTTTCTTTGCCATGAATAATAATTAAGAAAGCCTTTGCTGTGCAATGTTTCACAAGGAAAGGGCCACTGTAAGGGGTCGTTAGCAGTGGCTTGGTAGTGTTGTTATGCAGGAAAATGTGTGCAAATCTGTCTATGTGTTGCTACCTTTAGGGTTTGTAAGTCTGCCGGCAAGTAGTAAATTTTCCCACAACCTGATGTCAACGCTGGAGATTTTTGGAGGAGGTTGCCGATTGAAAAGATTTGGTAGGGACGACCAACGGGTTGTCATGCACCATTTCAGCTGTCGATATATCCAGGGCATCTCTAGGACTGGTTCATGAATCCTGGGAGGGCCCAGGAAAGCTGAGTAAACCAGTTGGAGTCGTGTCGGAATCCTGGGAGGGCCCAGGAAAGCTGAGTAAACCAGTTGGAGTCATGTCGGGACTTCAAAACTGCTTTGAGGGTGCAATGAAAACTTTCAACCATTCCATTGGCTGCAGTGTTATGGGTGGTGTGTGGTGTAGAGTAATGTCCAGGATATTCACTAATGATGTCCACAATTAAGAGGTGAAAGTGGTACCATGTCAGAAGTAATAATCTCAGAGATATCAAATCTCGGTATCCACCCTGAGAGTAAGGCCAATGTACATGAGGTGGATGTTGCAGGTTACATGGGGATAGCTTCAGACCAATGAGTGGAACGGTCAATGATGGTAAACAGACACGATGTCCTTGTGATGTGGATAGGGGACCTACTACGTCAACGTGAATTTGGGCAAAACGACTGACGTTGAGGGAAGGTGCTCACTCTTGAATGTGTGTGTGGATGTACTTTTGAAGTTTGTCATGAAGTAAAGGCACGAACCCAAATCTTAGCATCTGTAGTAATACCGTGCCAAATGAACTTTGTCTTCAGTAGCTGTGCAATAGATCGTTGCCAGCCATGGATATGAAAGACCATGAATGAAATCAAACACCAGACAGCGCATTGGGTCAAGTATCAGTGGTTGTGGTCTACCAGTACTGATGTCACAGAGGAGGGTGGCGTTGGTAGTCGAGGACAACGTCTTCCCAACGAAGGGATGTGCAGGATGTCCTGCATGCTTGGTAGTTGGAATCTATTTGTTGGGCTTCTGCCAAGGCGTTGAAATAATCAAATCTCCAATCCTAGGTGAATTGTGGGCAATGTGTTTCTTGACAGGCATCAGCAACAGGATTCATTTTCCCAGGGACATCTTAAGGGGAGCAATTGTATTCAGATACAGTGGAGAGATGTCAGCGTTGACTGGCGGACTAGCCGTCAGGAGTGTTGAGTGAAGGCGTGCAACAGAGGCATGTGGTCGGTGTGAATGATGAAGGGCGTACCTTTAAAGAAGTGGCAAAAGTGATGGACAGCCAAATGCACTGCCAGCAATTCCCAGTTGAAGGTCGATTAGCTGGATTCCACCTTGGACAGTTTCATACTGAAGAAGGACATTAGGCGGGGCCAGCGTTGACCACCTGCACAAGTACTGCACCAATATCGACATCGCTGGCATCAGTGTAGAGAAGGAGAGGGGCATGTTGCACCAGAAAAGTGAGAGGAGCAGCAGTTGATAGGGCATTCTTTACGTTGCAGAAGGCCACTTCTTTTAGGGGAGGGACCCCACTTCGGGTCTTTTGGCTTGCCCTTGAGGGAGGCGTAGAGGGGGGCAAGAGTGGTGGTGATGGCTGCCAGGAACTGGTGATAATAGATGATCATGCCCAATAATCCTTGCAGTGCTTTGATGGTCTAGGGTGTGGGGAAGTTCTGAACGCCTGCTATCTTCATAGGGAGTGGGGGTGTGACTCCTTCAGGAGTGATGCAGTGCCCTAAGAACGATACTTCGTTGGCGCTAAAGGTAAATTTGTCGCACTGAACTACAAGGCCATTCTGTTGTAGGTGTCGAGCACGATGCGTAGGTGACGGAGGTGTTCCTCTTTGGAGGAAGGGAACACAAGTATGTTGTCCATGTAACATACACAGAAGGAGAGGTCCCTAAGATGCTATTTAGAGATGTTGGAAAGTAGTCCTAGCATTATGTAGGCCAAAACAGGAGTAATTGAAGGTGTATGTATGGAAGGGGGTGGTGATGGCAGTGTTGGGGATGTCTTCTGAGTTAATGGGCATCTGATAATACCCCTTCAGGAAATTGAGTGTGGAGAAATGGTATTTTTATTATAAAATTAATTTTTAAATATACTTACCTGGTAGTTACATATATATAGCTTAAATCCCACGTTTCATCGCGGCACGGCAGAAATTCAAATTTTGCGGCAATCTTCGCCATGACAGTAGGTGGTCATACATGAGCGCCATCTCTCATAGGTTACCAGAACCATTCCCAACATTCCTCAAAAATTCCAGCCCCTGTTTTCAGAGGGGAGGAGGGAGGGCCCATTTATATATGTAACTACTAGGTAAGTATATTTAAAAATTCATTTTATAATAAAAATACCATTTTTTAAATATGTAACTTCCCTGGTAGTTACATATATATAGCTGATTGATGCCATTGGTGGTGGGTAGAAAACCTCATCCCATCAGGAATTCGTATAATTATTAATAGCTACACTTAGTAGTACTAACAATCTGGTTCTTACCTGATAAGGAAGCTGGCTTCAAAATTATCCTGCCTCATTTCGCCTGCATTCCTTAAGAGACTCAGCAATCCACTCAGGGGGCTGTAAAAGTCTCTGTGGGGCTGCCACAAGGTCCTTGACCTTAGCGTGGCTAGACCTCCACCCTTGCAAACCTGGCATAGCCATGGATACTGATTCTGACCACCTACTCCAAAATTTAAAAACACACAAATAAACTAACTTGACTTGCATCCGAGACTGTGGAAGGCTGCAACATCCTTCACAGACAACCTGTGAACACAAGTACAAGAAAAAAGGCTAGGGTATATATTAGATTATAGGGAAGAGGCAGTAGACCCTTCTCCAACTACGACGCCGGAGGTAACGTACGGACCCAGGGAACAGCAATCCTCATGCTGGGTCTGAACATCTTTGAAATAACAGTTTGCGAAGATTGATTTACCTCGCCAGAAAGTAGCCTCCAGAATTGACTTCATTGACTTATTGTGCTTGTAAGCCATAGAAGTTGCAACAGCTCTAACCTCATGTGGTTTCACCTTAAGGATTGGGAAACTCCTTTCCTCACAATTCTGGTGAGTTTCCCTTATCAAATCCTTGATGAAAAAAGCTAGAGTATTCTTTGATAACGGCAAAGAGGGTTTATTAACTGAGCACCAGAGGTTGTCTGTTTGTCCTCTCAGGTTTTTGGACGTGTGCATATAAAATTTCAGAGCTCTCACTGGACAATGGCCTCTCTCCTTCTCCCGTCCAACCAAGTGAGATAGCCCTGGGATGGTAAAAGATCTAGGCCAAGGTCGAGAAGGATTCTCGTTTTTCGCGAGAAAGCCCAGCTGAAGGGAGCAAACAGCATTGTCTCCATTAAAGCCCACCTTCTTGCTGATGGCTTGTAACTCTCCTACCCTTTTTGCTGTAGCCAAAGCAACTAGGAAAAGTGTCTTCTTGGTAAGATCCTTCCAAGATGCCTTGTCCAAGGGTACAAACTTACTTGAGGTTAAAAAGGCCAGGACTACATCCAGGTTCCAAGAGGGGGTTGGATTGTCCTTCCTCTTAGTTGTCTCAAAAGATCTAATGAGATCTGAAAGATCCTTGTTACCTGACATGTCAATGTGTCGGTGACGAAAGATGGAGGCTAGTATGCTGCGGTAACCCTTGATGGTAGGCACAGCCAGCTTTCCTTTTAGTACGCAGATACAACAGAAAATCTGCTATATTGGCTATAGAGGTACTGGTAGAGGAAACTTTGTTATTCCTGCACCATACTCTAAATATGTCCCACTTGGATTGGTAAACCCTAATATTGGATGTCCTTCTAGCTCTGGTGATAGCTCGTGCAGCCTCCCTTGAAAAGCCCTTCGCTCTTGCCAGCTTTTCGATAGTCGAAAGGCAGTCAGATTGAGAGCGAGGGGATTCTGGTGGTACCTCTCTAAGTGAGGCTGTTTGAGTAGATCGCTCCGATTTGGTAATGTTCTGGGGGTATCTCCCAGCCACTCCATCATCTCCGCAACCCAAGGTCTCATGGGCCAAAACAGAGCTATCAGGGCCATGCGGACGTTGGGCGATTCCCTGAATTTTTTCAGGACTCTGTCCAGGATCTTGAATGGAGGAAAAGCGTACACATTTAGACCCTCCCAGTTCAGAAGAAAAGCGTCCACTGCGGCTGCTTCCTGGTCTGGGACTGGAGAGCAAAATACCGGCAACCTCTTTGTCATTTGTGTGGTGAAGAGGTCTATCTAGGGTTGACCCCACAACATCCAAAGGCTGGTGCACACCTCGTGATGCAGGGTCCACTCTGTAGTCAGAACTTGCCTTCTTCTGCTGAGCAGATCCGCCCTGACGTTTTTCTCCCCTTCTATGAAGCGAGTAATCAGGGTTATGTCCCTCGCTTTCGCCCAGATAAGTAGATCTCTCGCAGCCTCGTAAAGTGAGGCCGAATGAGTGCCTCCCTGCTTTTTGATGTAAGCCAACGCAGTGGTGTTGTCTGTGTTGATCTGAACCAATCTTCCTCGGACTTCCTTCTGAAAGTGAATGAGGGCTAGGTGAATAGCCACTAGCTCTTTGATATTTATGTGCCATTTCCTCTGAGACTCTACTCACACACCCGATATCTCGGTTTTCCCAAGTGTTGCACCTCACCCCATGTCTGAGGCGTCGGAGTACAACACTAGGTCGGTGTTCTTCTGATACAGTTCGAGACCTTCCTGGAGTTTGTTGGCATCGTCCTACCAATCCAAGTGATTCCTGATCCCCAGCGGGATCGGCATCCATTTTTCCAGACTTTGACCTCTCGTCCAAAACTTTGCCAGATGAAATTGAAGATGCCGTAGATGAAGTCTTCCCAGGGACACGAACTGTTCGATTGATGAGAGGGTGCCCAGGAGACTCATCCAATCTCTCACCGTGCAGGACTCTAATTCTAGGAAATGTCGCACCTTTACTAGGCAATCTAGAATGCGTTTCGGGGCTGGAAAAGCCCGAAAAACCGCTGAGTGAATTCTCATCCCCAGATAAATGATATTCTGTGAGAGGGTTAGTTGAGATTTGTACCCAGGTTTAACATCAGACCTAACTGTTGCATTAAGGACATTGTCATTTGAAGAGCCTCCAGACACTTTACTTGTGATTCTGCTCTGAGTAGCCAGTCGTCCAGATACAAAGAAATCCTTACTCCCTTTAGATGAAGCCAGCGAGCCACGTTGGACATCACTCGGGTAAAAACGTAGGGAGCCGTGCTCAGTCCAAAACAGAGTGCTTTGAACTGATAAGTGGTCTTGAGGAACACGAACCTTAGAAATTTTCTGTGGTCCGGGTGTATTGGGATATGGAAATACGCGTCCTGCAGATCCAATGACACCATCTTGTCTCCCTGTTTTTGCCTGCAAGGACTGACGCTGAAGTTTCCATGGCAAATTTTACTTTGCTGAAGAACTTGTTCAGTGGACTGACGTCCAGAACAGGCCTCCATCCCCCAAGCTTTTCGGAACGAGGAAAAGTGTTGTAAAACCCCTACGAGGAGGTGTCTTCTACCACTTCTATGGCTGATTTTGACAGTATAGGGTTCACATGCTCTTGAAGAGCTGTTGCCTTGTTCCCTGAGTGGGTTGCTGTCAACTCTAAGGGTATCGACGACATGGGAGGTATATCTTGTATCCCTCCTTGAGGACATTGATCGTCCAGATGTCCGCCCCCCTTTGGCTCCACTCTCTCCAATAGTGGGAAAGCCTGGCTCCCACTAGTGTCTGTAGATTGCATGTCTCACTTTCTTGATTTGGTTGCTGTCTTGGGAATCTGCGAGCTTGACCTCCAGCCGCAATTCTCTGAGGTCCCCTTGAAGGGGCTCTCCCACGAAAGGGCTGGCGAGTGGGAGGAGCCTCCTTTTGTTTACTTGCTAAAAAGCTAGCTGGGAGGACTTTCTTAGCAGTCCTAGAGATAAGATCTTGCGTAGCCTGTTGTGCCAGAGGTGCCGACAAATCTTTCACTAAGTCCGGAGGGAAAAGAAGATTACCCAACGGAGCAAATAAAAGTTCAGATCTCTGAACAAGGGACAAACCTGAAGATGAGAAGGAACAAAGCATAGCCCTCTTTTTTTAGAACTCCTGCCATGAAAAGGGCAGAAAGTTCGATGGAGCCATCCCTCACGGCCTTATCCAGACAGGCAATCAGATGCATCTGAGCCTCGTTCTTAGGGTCTGTGGCCTCTGCGAGAGCTCTGAGAGTCCAGTCCATAAGGCTGAAGACTTCTATTGCTCTAAAAATTCCCTTCAGCAGATGGTCCATTTCAGAATTGGACCACATAATCTTCTACTTGCTCATGGCTGACCTGCGTGAGGAGTCAACAAGTCTGGAGAAGTCTCCATGGGAGGAGGCAGGAACTCCCAAACCTAGAACTTCCCCAGTCGAATACCACACACTAGATCTGGAGGCCAGTCTAGTTGGAGGAAAGGAAAAGGAGGCCTTCCCTAGATCCTTCCTCTTGGACGTCCATTGGTTGAAAGTTGAGAAAGCTCTCTTAACTGATCTAGCCAGAACCATCTTCTTGAAGGAGGATGTTTTTCGGGGTCTACCCTTCAAAAACTGAGAGGGCGGGCTCTGAAGCATAGGTCGAGTAAAGTCTTCTGGATACAGAGATGTTAAAACTGTCAGAAGCTTTTTGAGGTCAGCTGCCTGCAGCGAATCCTGAGATTCGTCCTCTAAAACTTCGGCTAAAGGAACATCGATCACCTGAGTCGAATGGGTAGGAGACAAAACCGCATCATCCTGTCGGTTATCGTCTTCCATAAAGAACTCCTCCTGTCCTGATGGAACATTGTGAAGGATATCAAACAGTTGTGAAGAAGCATCACGTTTACGTTCTGCAAGTCTCGAGGGAGAGACAGGTTCCAGTGCTTCCAGCATAAGTTCATCATGCTGTAAGGAAGCATCAACATCGTGACCCCCATACTGCAAGGGTAAGTCCTGCTCGCGTGCGTTCAGCATGCTTTGTGTCAACAGTGTGACGCGAGGGAGCGTTAGCTGCGCGTCCAGAGAGTAGCGAAGGAGAGACAACAACTAGTCTATCCTGCTGCGAGGACAAGTCCTGACTGCATGCGTCCAGCATGTGTTCAGATTGCTACATGCGTCCAGACTGCTGCATGCGTCCATGATGCTGTAAGGTTTCAGCATGCTGCATGCGTTCCGCATGTATGTTTACAGTGTGACGCGAGGAAGCGTTAGTCGCGTGTCCAGCAGGTCGCAAAGGAGAGACAACTGCTTGTCTATCATGCTGTGTGGACAAATCCTGACTGTATGCATCCAGCATACGTCCAGACTGCTGTCTGCGTCCAGAATGCCGCGAGGGAGAGACCAGAACATTGTCGCTTCCTGCAACGCAACCCGATTGCTGCGACGGAGCGTTGCTGAGCGTAGGAGAAATATGCTGTCCGATAACACCTTGGTTAACGTCAGCTCCTTTCCTTGGTCTGTTGATGTCTTTAGTTTTTTTTTAGACGAGACTTCTCTGTATGAGAATCGTATGCGTCAACCCTCTTAATGAGAGAATGCCTTGATGAAGTCATTGAGCTTCAGCACGGCATTTCATTCCCGTGCTGAATCCTTGACGGGTAAAAGGGCTCTCGAACCGAATGTACACTTTAGGCCAGGTGTTCAAACTGCAATTTGAATCATAAATCAACTGATAGGAGATGTGAACTGTATAAATTGGAGGAAGCTGCCCTAAACAAATCAAGTTTAGAACACATAAGTGTGGGACATGCAAAAGGACTGTTGAATAAATCAACCGGCTTTGCAAAGGCCTTAAAATCAAAGGGAAATTTACCCCAGGAGACATCAAACCCACCTAGCACTACCAGTAATCCTAAGAAAAGAAATACAACTTCTGATAATAAAGTACTGCATGACAAGGTAATCATATTGCCTTCTGAGGCTCTGCCACAGTGTATTAAAAATGGGCCATTGCCCATTTCTGTACAGCCTTCGTCCCCCATTACCAACAGTAGTACTAACCCCTCTCAGGCCATGTCCTTGCCTGATTTGATGGAGATTCCACCTGACGCCAAGTTACCAGGTGCACCTGTATTGGGGAAGGTGCAAAAACCTGGTAGCTCACCACCTACTAATCGGAAAAGAGAGAGACCTCCATCTCTCTCGCCCCCTTCCATAAGAAATATCAAAATTACGTCAAATAAATATGATTTGTCTATTGATGTTTCTGATCTGGAAGTCAATTTAAATAAATTGGAAATTCAAGTGGAGGTCCACCAACCTCCTCAACAATCAGATCAAAAAGACAAAAAGAAAATCATAAATGCTAAACCCAATCTATCAAGACCCTCTTTAATAAAACCACCTAGAAATAGTGTTAGATCAAAAACTGCTAATGGGAAGACTCCATCCAAGGGGTCTACCAAATTATAAACCATAGTTTTTTCCTCCATTTTGCAATGGAATTGTCAGGGTTTAAGGGGCAATACGTTCGTCGAGATGTTCCCCAAGTTTCTCTGTCTATTCGTACACCTCTGCAGACAGTGGTTGTACAGATTGATATAGGGAGAAAATATACAATTTGTTCTCTGTACTTGCCTCCAAATGATAACATTTTGTATGATAACTTATGGAGATGATTCAACAACTCCCTCAACCTTCTCTTTTACTTCGAGATTTGAATGGTAGACATCCTTTGTGGGGTGATGTTTTAGCAAACATGAGGGGAAATATCATATCATCAATTGTGGAAAATGAAGATGTGGGACTCCTTAATACAGGAGAGCCCACACACTTTCATGTCCAGACAGGTACCTTGTCATGTATTGACCTATCAATCGTAAGCTCTAATTGCCTTCTCGACTTCGATTGGCATACTAGTGATCATGCACCAATCATTATAAACACCAACAATGGTCCACCTTTACAGAGATCGCCACGATGGAATCTTGACAAGGCGGACTGGGATAAATTTCGTGAGCTAAGCGAAATTGAGGGGGATGCAGGACAGGTTGAAAATATAGACTTCCTGAATGGAACTCTCCATACAGCAGGAGTCAATTCGATTCCCAAAACAACAGGGTTATTCAAACGACGACCAGTCCCGTGTTGGTCTTCAAAACTAACTGCCCTGCACAGAGCCACAAGAAGATCTCTAACACGATTACGTAGACGCAGAACTGATGAGAATTTAATTATGTACAAGAAATGTAGAGCACAGTTCCGTCGTGCCATGAAAGAAGCAAGGCGCCAGTCATGGATGTCTTTTGTTTCCTCCATTAACAGTAGAACACCACCATCTTCTGTGTGGAGGAAAGTAAAATAGATAGCTGGCAAATTCACCCCCAACCCACCATCAGTGTTGAAGGTGAATGGTCAGTATGTAACTGAAGCAAATGATGTTAGCAATGCCCTGGCTAATCATTTTTCAAATGTATCCAGCAAGTGTGAAGGAGCCCCTGGTCACCAGTATAGGAGCATTGAAGAAAAGAAATTTTTAAATTTTGCAACAAGAAGGGAAGAATCTTATAATTCTTCTTTCACTGAAAGAGAATTTGATTCTGCACTTGCTCATTGCAATGATACAGCTCCTGGACCCGATGGAATTCCATATGCAATGATTAAACATGTACATTTTAATACAAAGCTATTTATTTTAAGCATTATTAATAGAATATGGCATGATCATAGTTATCCAAATGTTTGGGAACTAGCCATTATTTTAGCCTTTTTAAAACCCGGTAAAGACAAGTTTTTAGCAGCAAACTATCGTCCTATTGCATTGACATCTTGTTTATGTAAAATCATGGAGAAGATGGTCAACGCAAGGCTGATGTGGTACCTTGAAAAGAAAGGTATTTTATCATCGATTCAATGTGAATTCAGAAAAATGCACAATGGTATACTTAAAACCATTCATGAAATGGGATTGAGAGGAGAGCTGCCACTATTTATTCAGGCATTTCTTTCACATAGAGTTTTTCAAGTTAGAGTTGGGGAAACTATCAGAGAGTAAGTGCCAGGAAGAAGGAGTTCCTCAGGGTAGTGTGCTGAGTGTAACCCTTTTTGCACTAGCAATTAATGGGATATCCTCAGCCATTCCCCAGGATGTTCTCTCAACATTATTTGTGGATGATCTCTCCATATCATTTGCTGGAGCCAGAATGGCAATGGTTGAGAGAAAACTACAGCTCTCAATTGACAAAATTATCCAGTGGGCCGATATGAATGGATTTAAGTTCTCGACAAGTAAAACTACTATTGTACATTTCTGTCGTATCCGGGGAGCACATCCAGACCCGGATATATACATAAAGGTCAACATATCACATGTGTATCGGATGCCAAATTTCTAGGTTTGATATTTGATTATAGACTTACATGGGTTTCTCACCTAAAAGGGTTAAAAGCTAAATGTGTTGAAGCTCTGAATATTTTAAAAGTATTGTCCCATACATCATGGGGGGGGCAGACCGCAATACTATTTTAAAATTATACAAGGCCTTGATTTTTTCCAAAATTAGTTATGGATACGAAATATACTCCGCAGCCACCCCAAGTTGGTTAAAAATATTAGATTCTATACATCATGGTAGTATTAGATTATCCACAGGAGCCTTTAGAACCTCACCTATCACAAGTCTCCTTGTTGATGCTGGGGAGTTGCCTCTAGACCTTTATTGAATGTCCTCTATTATTCGGTATTGGTTTAGATTGCAAAACCCTCTTAATGAGAGAATGCCTTGATGAAGTCATTAAGCTTCAGCACGGCATTTAATTCCCGTGCTGAAACTTGGTGACGGCCAAGAGGGCTCTCGAACTTGGGGAAATTGCTCCCCCAGTTCGAATCTAAATTTCTCTCTTTTACCTTTTTCTTTTTCTCAATACTACTTCGACCTTATCCTAATTTCACAAACTTTCTTTAGTCTTGCTTTCCAAACTCTATGAGAAAAATTTCCCTCATTATATGTGTGTATATATTATGTACATATATATTTATTTATTTTTTTTTTTTCTTTTCTCCTATGGCTTGGATGTTTTCACATCCATTGTAGCCCCGGCGGGGATGTTCATACATCCTTTATTGCTGCCTGCTTTGATGAGTGGGAGGAGGTATCACGGTTGGGGGGTGTTTGCATTCAAAGCTATATATGAGAGTATTGGATGATTTCAGCCATCCCGAAGATGGTTTGGACCTTTATGGCGGAACTATTCTCAAGTGTTGGGTCTTCGGAATCCAGGGGGATCCAATGCTTGGGGTAGGACTCTCGGCTTTTGGCCGGAAGCCCGTCATTATAGATATGGGGAGGATGATTCCATAACTTCTTGGTCTCAGTCCTAACAGGCGGGTTCAGCTTACACCTGTGCCTCTATATCTGTTTTGATGCTATCCTTCGGGTAGGGTATGGAGTGGACCATCTGGGAAGTATACTCTCATTGTGCCGATAGTAGAGAGTGCAAATTTCCTTTCCGACGCGTGATGGCCTAACATTCTCGAGCAGGTACATCAAACTAACTCTTTTCCCTCTCTTTACTATAATGGATTCTTTAAGGAACGAACCCCCATCCCCTGGATACGCTGACTCTCCCCCGGCACTGTTGACGACCTCTGCTAATGTGATAAGGGATAGCTCTGTTGATGACCTCGGAACGGGAAAGGACCATTCTACTGATATTTCTAAATCGAGTAATTTGGGTAACATGAGGAAACTTCGAATCCTCCATGTTACACAAATTTCAATAGAAACAAATTATGATGATCTATGTAAAGCATTTGAATGCTATGGATGCATAAAAGAAATAAGGATGAAACTTGAAGCTGAAACTTGGGATTCATGGATATCTTATAGTAGTTATGATGAAGCATTTAGTGCAATAAGTAATTTGAATAATATTAAAATTAATAACTTGAATGTCGCGGCTGCTCTCTGCGATAAGGTACCAAAAGATTTAGATGTGTACAGGCCTGCCGATTGGTTGGAAAAAGGCGCAGATTTAGTCATGCCCTCCCAGAGAAATCCAAAACCGCCGATGTGGCTTATAGCTGAATCTAAGGGGGTTACAGGGAATTATTTTAAAATATGCAAATTGATTCAGAAAAAAGTAGGAACTATTGCACCAGGCGATATATCTCGTTTCGGAAAAAATAGTTTCCTTATCCATGCCAAATCCAGTACACAGTCGGTAATATTGTCCAATATGAAAATAAATAATGATGACATTAAGTTAGATGTCAAACCCCACCTAAATTTTAGCTACGGAAGGGGCGTAGTTTTTAACAGAGACCTATATGATTTTACAGAGGAGGAGATACTGGCCATGTGTCCATTGAATGTTTGGAAAGTTCATAAAGTCCCAGGTACATCAATGATAATCCTTACGTTCCAGGATGCTGATGTACCTTTTCATATTATTATCGAGAACGAAAGGATTAAAGTAAGACCCTTCAAGCAGAAGCCATTGCAATGCTTTAATTGTTTTAAATTTGGGCACCCGTCCAAAGTTTGCAAAAATGAGAAGATGTGTGGTATTTGCTCCAAATCTTACCATGGAGAGTGTGCACTTGGAGCCAGGTGTTTAAATTGCAGCTCGAATCACAAATCCACAGACAAGATCTGCGAGCTATATAAGTTGGAGGAAGCTGCCCTCAACAAATCAAACTTCGAACACATAAGTGTGACCCATGCCAAAAGACTATTAAATAAATCAAATACATATGCTAAGGCATTAAAATCAAACCAACCTAGCACTGCCAATAGCTCAAAAAAAAGTATACTATCTGACAAAATGTCAAATAAAGAGGTAACCTTATCACCTCCTGAGGCTTTACCACGGTGTATTAACACTAGGTCATTGCCCATTGCTGTACAGCCTTCAGCCGCCATTACAAAAAGTAATACAAACCTCTCTCAGGCCATGTCCTTTCCTGATCTGATGGTGGTTCCACTTAAGACTAACTTACCTGATGCACCTGTTGTGGGAAAGGTGCAAAAACCTCGAATCCCACCATCTATTAATCGCAAAAGAGAGAGACCTCCATCTCTCTCTCCACCCTCCATTAGAAACGTTAAGGTTATGACATCAAATAAATTTGATGTTTTGTCTGTTGATGTTTCTAATGAACCAGAAGATGGACTGAATAAATCAGAAATTCAAGTTGAGGTCCACCATCCACCTCAACAAATAGATAAAAAGAATACAAAGAAAATCACCAACGTTAAACCCAACATAACAAGACCACCTCTGAAGAAACCTACTGGTAATAATGTTACATTAAAAACTTCTAATGGGAAGACCTCATCCAAGATGTCTTCCAGAAATAATCCATAGTTTTCTCCTCCATTTTGCAATGGAACTGTCAGGGTTTGAGGGCGAAATATGAAGAACTTAAGCTCCTAATTCATGAGCATTCCCCCATAATTGTATGTCTACAGGAAAGTATGCTTGATTCTAACACTCCTAGTCCTCGAGAGTATGTTAGCTATAGAACACCATATAATCAACAAGCAGGGAGCCATGGCGGAAGTCTCATGTACATTCGTCGAGATGTTCCCCAAATACCCATGTCTATACGTACAACCCTGCAGGCAGTTGTTGTACAAATTGATATAGGGAGAAAATATACAATATGCTCTCTGTACTTACCTCCAAATGATAATATTTTATATGATGATTTAGCAGAGGTCATTCAACAACTCCCTCAACCTTTTCTCTTACTGGGAGATATGAATGGTAGACATCCTTTATGGGGTAATATCCTAGCAAACACAAGGGGCAATATTATCTCATCAATTGTGGAGAATGAGGATGTGGGACTCCTTAATACAGGAGAGCCCACACACTTCCATGTTCAGACAGGTACTTTGTCATGCATTGACCTTTCAATTGCAAGCTCTAACTGCCTTCTTGATTTTGATTGGAGGACATTAGATGATTGGCATACTAGTGATCATGCACCAATCATTATAAACACCAACAAAGGTCCGCCTTTGCAAAGATCGCCACGTTGGAATCTAGACAAGGCAGACTGGGTTAAATTTTGTGAGCTAAGTGAAATCGAAGGGAGAGCAGAACAGTTTGAAAGTGTTGATGATGCCATAGACCTACTGAATGGAACTCTTCATACAGCAGGAGTCAATTCAATTCCCAAAACAACAGGGTTATTCAAACGACGACCAGTCCCGTGGTGGTCTTCAGAACTAACTGCACTCCACAGAGCCACAAGAAGATCTCTAACACGATTGCGTAGACGCAGAACTGATGAGAATTTAATAATGTACAAGAAATGTAGAGCACACTTCCGTCGTGCCATGAAAGAAGCAAGGCGCCAGTCATGGATGTCTTTTGTTTCCTCTATTAACAGTAGAACACCACCATCTTCTGTGTGGAGGAAAGTAAAAAAGATAGCTGGCAAATTCACCCCCAACCCACCACCAGTGTTGAAGGTGAATGGCCAGTATGTAACTGAAGCAAATGAAGTTAGCAATGCCCTGGCTAATCATTTTTCAAATGTATCCAGCAAGTGTGAAGGAGCCCCTGGTCACCAGTATAGGAGCACTGAAGAAAAGAAAATTTTAAATTTTGCAACAAGAAGGGAAGAGTCGTATAATTCTCCTTTCACTGAAAGAGAATTTGATTCCGCACTTGCTCATTGCAACGATACAGCCCCTGGACCCGATGGAATTCCATATGCAATGATTAAACATGTACATTTTAATACAAAGCTATTTATTTTAAGCATTATTAATAGAATATGGCATGATCATAGCTACCCAAGTGTTTGGGAACTAGCCATTATTTTAGCCTTTTTAAAACCCGGTAAAGACAAGTTTTTAGCAGCAAACTATCGTCCTATTGCATTGACATCTTGTTTATGTAAAATCATGGAGAAGATGGTCAATGCAAGGCTGATATGGTACCTTGAAAAGAAAGGTATTTTATCACCGATTCAATGTGGATTCCGAAAAATGCACTGAACGACTGATGTGTTGATACGACTTGAGTCATCTATTTGTGAAGCCTTTGCTTCCAAACAGCACCATGTTACAGTATTTTTTGACCTTGAAAAGGCATATGATACCACATGGAGATATGGTATTCTTAAAACCATTCATGAATTGGGATTGAGAGGAGAGCTGCCACTATTTATTCAGGCATTTCTTTCACGTAGAGTTTTTCAAGTGAGAGTGGGGGAAACTCTATCAGAGAGTAAGTGCCAGGAAGAAGGAGTTCCTCAGGGTAGTGTGCTGAGTGTAACCCTTTTTGCACTAGCAATTAATGGGATATCCTCAGCCATTCCCCAGGATGTTCTCTCAACACTATTTGTGGATGATCTCTCAATATCATTTGCTGGCACTAGAATGGCAATGGTTGAGAGAAAAATCCAACTCTCTATTGATAAAATTATCCAGTGGGCTGACATGAATGGATTTAAGTTCTCGACAAGTAAAACTACCATTGTCCATTTTTGTCGTATCCGGGGAGTACATCCAGACCCGGATATATACATTAAAGGTCAACGGATACCATGTGTATCGGAAACCAAATTTTTAGGTTTGATATTTGACTGTAGACTTACATGGGTTTCTCACCTAAAAGCGCTAAAAGCTAAATGTGTTGAAGCTCTGAATATCTTAAAAGTATTGTCTCATACATCATGGGGGGCAGACCGCAATACTATTTTAAAATTATACAAGGCCTTGATTTTTTCCAAAATTAGTTATGGTTGTGAGGTATATTCTTCAGCCACCCCAAGCCGGTTAAAAATATTAGACTCGATACATCATGCAGGTATTAGATTATCTACTGGAGCTTTTAAAACCTCGCCTATCCCAAGTCTCCTTGTTGATGCTGGAGAGTTACCTCTAGACCTTTACCGAATGTCTTCCATTCTTCGGTATTGGTTTAGATTGCAAAGACTCCCTAGCTCTCTAGCCTTTCAGACTGCAAGCCTTGTAAGACACGCATCATACTTTGAGTTGCACCCAAAATCTCCTCAACCTTATGGCTTTCGGGTGAAACGATTTTTAAATAGTCTGGATATAATTAGAAATAAGGTACTTCCATTCAAGGTATCATCAACGCCTCCATGGAAATTACCTGACATTTCTTTTTGTAAATACTTTATTGGAGTTAAGAAGAATATGACTGACTTAGAATCCAGGTCTCTTTTTATGGAACATGTCGAAGAACATAGGGGATCGACTTTTATATATACTGATGGCTCCAAATCTGATGCTGGCGTTGGATTTGGAGTACATAGTAATGATTTTAATTGTAGAGGTGCACTTCCTCTAACAGCTTCCATATTTACTGCCGAACTGTATGGCATATTAACCGCTATTGAGAAAATAGCTTTGGAAAAGGAGGGTAATTTTACAATTTTTAGTGATGCAAGGAGTGTTCTTCAAGCTTTAGAAGTTTTTAATTCTAGTAACCCTCTAGTTTTAAAGATTTTAGAATGGCTTTTTATTATTGGACGGAAAGGTATAACTGTTCGATTTTGTTGGGTTCCAGCACATGTAGGTGTGTCTGGGAATGAGAAGGCAGATTTACTGGCGAAGAATGCGGCATCCGAGTTGCTACCAAGGAGGTATCCCATTCCATGTAACGATCTCCTACCTTACATCAAGAAATTGGTTTGTGATAAATGGCAACAGCACTGGGACAGTCAAGACGGCAATAAAATGAGGGAAGTAACAAATATCATATCACCTTGGAGGTATAACATGATTCCCCGAAAATGGGAGACGACTCTGTCGTCTCCGTATTGGTCACACACGGTTGACACACGAGTTTCTGCTGAAGGGCCAACACCAACCGTATTGTGAGGACTGCTTAGTACCTTTAACAGTGAGGCATTTGTTGACCGAATGCCCTAATTTTACTAACTTGAGAAATAGATATCTGTTTGAGGCTCGAGGTGAGGATGGCAGGTTTATCCTTGCCAAGATTCTTGGACATGATGTGTCTTACTATGCGAGCGGAATTTTTAGATTTATTTCAGAAGCAGGTCTTCTGAAAACTATTTAACTATTTTAATGACTTCTTAATTTTTATGGTTTTAATCGAATTCTCTTTTAATTTTCATATACAGTAAATGGTATCGGCGTCAATGACCTTAGATGTCAGGATGCCAGAAAACTTTCAATCAATCAATCAATCAATTAGATTGCAAAGACTCCCTAATTCTTTAGCCTTTCATACTGCAAACCTTGTAAAGCACTCAACATACTTTGAGTTGCACCCAAAATCTCCTCAACCTTTTGGGTTTCGGGTGAAACAATTATTAAACAATCTGGATATAATTAGAATTAAGGCGCTTCCATTCAAGGTATCATCAACGCCTCCATGGAAATTACCTGACGTATCTTTTTGTAAATACTTTATTGGAGTTAAGAAGAATATGACTGACTTAGAATCCAGGTCTCTTTTTATGGAACTTGTTGCAGAACATAGGGGATCGACTTTTATATATACTGATGGCTCCAAATCTGATGCTGGCATTGGATTTGGAGTACATAGTAATGATTTTAATTGTAGAGGTGCACTTCCTATAACAGCTTCCATATTCACTGCCGAATTGTATGGCATACTAACTGCTATTGAGAAAATAGCTTTGGAAAAGGAGGTTAATTTTACAATTTTTAGTGATGCAAGGAGTGTTCTTCAAGCTTTAGAAGTTTTTAATTTTAGTAACCCTCTAGTTTTAAAGATTTTAGAATGGCTTTATATTATTGCACGGAGAGGTATAACAGTTCGATTTTGTTGGGTTCCAGCACATGTAGGTGTGTGTGGGAATGAGAATGCAGATTTACTGGCAAAGAATGCGGCATCTGAATTGCTACCAAGGAGGTATCCCATTCCCTGTAATGATTTCCTACCTTACATCAAGAAATTGGTTTGTAATAAATGGCAACAGCACTGGGATAGTCAAGATGGCAATAAAATGAGGGAAGTAACAAACATCATATCACCTTTGAGGTATAATATGATGCCCCGGAAATGGGAGACGACTCTTTGTCGTCTCCGTATTGGTCACACACGGTTGACACACGAGTTTCTGCTGAAGGGCCAACACCAACCGTATTGCGAGGATTGTTTAGTACCTTTAACAGTGAGGCATTTGTTGACCGAATGCCCTAATTTTACTAACTTAAGAAATAGATATCTGTTCGAGGCTCGAGGTGAGGATGGCAGGTTCAACCTTGCCAAGATTCTTGGACATGATGTGTCCTACTATGTGAGCGGAATTTTTAGATTTATTTCAGAAGCAGGTCCTCTGAAAACTATTGAACTATTATAATGACTTCTTAACTTTTATGGTTTTAATTGAATTCTCTTTTATTTTTCATATATAATACAGTAAATGCTATCGGCGTCAATGACCTTAGATGTCAGGATGCCAGAAAACTTTCAATCAATCAATCAATCAATCGTATGCGTCAAACAGGGACGAAATCGACCTCTTTAGTTCAGACAGATCAGACACTTGATGAGCGCCGTGTGCACTAACTGAACCGTGTACTTATCGCTGCGAGGGATCGTCAACCGTAGTCGGATGACCACCAGGGGAAAGTCCTTGCGACATTTCCAGCGCGTGTACCGATCGCTACGAGGGATCGACAACAGTAGTCGGGTGGCCACCAGGGGAAAGTCATTGCGACATTTCCCAATCGGGGGGGGGGGGGGGGGGGGAAGAAGCGTGTACAGAAGTAAACTGTGCACCTTCTTCCTCCCACGAACTATGTGTCTTACGCAAATGTTTTGGCGCTGACACGTCTTCCAAAAGGAAAACCTCCGGCGAACACCAGTTACTGCAGGATGGCTTATTAGGAGACATACGTCTCTTGAGAGGTCTTGAACGCAGTGGTTAGCGCCAACCACGTCGCGGTTTTGCACACTTTCTTACCTCGCCTTTCCAACGGCGAGGGGGAGCTACCTGGGGATCGTCAAGGTCTGACATATCCTTTGGCCTTTCGACATTCCTTCTCCCAAGGGTTGGGGAGCATGGAAGAGGTCCCGGGCAGGGATTATGACGGACACGAAAGGACGCACCCGCCACTTCACTATCACTATTCACAAGCATGCTTTGCAAGCCATGCACTGCACCCCACATAACTTTTTTTTCCGAAGTCAGGGAATGAACCTGTGCGCCTAAGGCTAAAATAGCAGCCATCACATCCTTTAAAGAAGGTTCACTTACCTCCGAAACCATAGCGGGGTCTGGGACTACTGCCTTAGGAACTTGAATAGGAATATTAGTATGATGTATATTAGAAGGAATATTACTATCAGAAGATCTATTTGAAAGAACACTGATCGATCTAGACCTTCTAAGTCTATCCTTCTCTAGTTGCTTAACATAGCGATCAAACACATTCCACTCTGAATCGGACAAAGACCGACATTCATCACATCTGTTACTATAAGTACAAACCTGACCTCTGCAACCATTACATATTGAGTGAGGATCAACAGAGGCCTTAGGCATATGAGTCTTGCATCCTCTAATACACTTTCTTATAGAGTCCGCCATTTTGTAATCAGAAAACAAGTCCAGGTCAAAATCCAGCAGTGTCTATTTAAATCTATAGTGAAAAGTCAAAAGAATATCCCAAAACAAGCAGCGAAAGCCATTAACAATAATCAGACAAAAGGTACTTCATCAAATTGTAGAATAAAGTAATATCAGCTAAACAACTTTCCTGGGTGTTGACTCGATCAACGGCAGGGAATTTCTGAGGAATGTTGGGAATGGTTCTGGTAACCTATGAGAGATAGCACTCATGTATGACTACCTACTGTCATGACGGTGATTGCCGCGAAATTTGAATTTCTGCCGTGCCACGACGAAACGCGGGATTTAAGCTATATATATATATATGTAACTACCAGGGAAGTTACATATTTTCAAAAAGAATTTTGTGCAAGTAGGAGCCAATGTCGACGATGTTTGGGAGGGGATAGTGATCCAGTCCTATCTGCATGTTCAGATGCATGTCTTCTGGGTTAATGGGATTCTGATAATAACCCTTCAGGAAGTTGAGTGGAGAAAACTTTCTTTTTGTGCAAGTAGGAGGTAATGTTGACGATGTTTGGGAGGGGATAGTGATCCAGTCCTGTCTGCATGTTCAGATGCATGCCTTCTGGGTTAATGGGATTCTGATAATACCCCTTCAGGAAGTTGAGAGGAGAAAACTTTCTTTTTGTGCAAGTAGGAGGTAATGTTGTCGATGTTTGAGAGGGGATAGTGATCCAGTCCTGTCTGCATGTTCAGATGTATGCCTTCTGGGTTAATGGGATTCTGATAATACCCCTTCAGGAAGTTGAGTGGAGAAAACTTTCTTTTTGTGCAAGTAGGAGGTAATGTTGTCGATGTTTGAGAGGGGATAGTGATCCAGTCCTGTCTGCATGTTCAGATGCATGCCTTCTGGGTTAATGGGATTCTGATAATAACCCTTCAGGAAGTTGAGTGTGGAGAAAACTTTCTTTTTGTGCAAGTAGGAGGTAATGTTGTCGATGTTTGGGAGGGGATAGTAATCCAGTCCTATCTGCATGTTCAGATGTATGTCTTCTGGGTTAATGGGATTCTGATAATACCCCTTCAGGAAGTTGAGTGGAGAAAACTTTCTTTTTGTGCAAGTAGGAGGTAATGTTGTCGATGTTTGAGAGGGGATAGTGATCCAGTCCTGTCTGCATGTTCAGATGCATGCCTTCTGGGTTAATGGGATTCTGATAATAACCCTTCAGGAAGTTGAGTGTGGAGAAAACTTTCTTTTTGTGCAAGAAGGGGGTAATGTCGACGATGTTTGGGAGGGGATAGTGATCCAGTTCTGTCTGCATGTTGAGACGCATGTCTTCTGGGTTAATGGGCATCTGATAATACCTCTTCAGGAAGTTGAGTGTGGAGAAAATTTTCTTTTTGTGCAAGTAGGAGGTAATGTCGGCGATGTTTGATGGGCGCAGGGAGCCATCTTTCTTCAAGACGATGTGTAAAGGTGAAGACCATGGGCTTGAGTTCTTTTGGCAAAGGCCCATTCCTTCCATTTCAGTGAACATATGTTTAGTGGCTGCCAAAAGATCTGGTGCCAGACACCTGAATCTGGCGAACACTGGGGACCCTGTTGTTTTGATGTGGTGTTAATTACTGTGTTTGGCGAGAACTGTAGACATTAGCGGAAGTTCAGGACAGAAGACTTCTGGGTACGACGTGAGGTGGGGGCAGGCATCCTTGGGTGTGCTGATGTGGAGAGTGAGGTCAGAGCGGGCCTGTTGAAGAGGTGTTGATGAGTAAGAGTGTGAATTGAATAACCGTCAGTGAGCAACATCAACCAGGAGGTGGAAATGGTAGATGAAATCAAGAGGCAACAAGAAATTTTCAATGATATCTGGCCCTTCCAAACATTATTGTGAGGGTCTCGTACCCGTGGTTGAGATTACAGATCCGTTGGAAGCTACCAGGTAGATGTCGGCTAGCTTAGACAGACTACATCATGTCTTGGAGAAGGAGAATGGCCTGGGTAGAAGAGAATGGCTAGCACCAGTGCCTACCAAAAATCACATGCCTGTACTGCATCATGTAAAAAGAAAAGATTAGTGGTAGTGGAGGCCACCACCACAAGCAATAGCCTCCTTACAAGTTTTATTGGCCATTGACAACCATTTGTAAATTTCTTCGCAGCACCCGCAAATTTGTAGTGGTAGTAGCATAACTGCGGCTGATGGGTGTCAGTAAATGGCTGGAGAGGTCGTTTGTTGGGACGTGAGTGAGGGGTGGCATATGTAGTTGGTGGGTGGCTTTGTCGCCGCTCTAGCACATCACAAGGTGGGCGTCTCCTAGGGGCACGAACTAGTTTCACCTCCCGAGAAAAGCATCAGGTTACAGTCATGCAATACTGGTCATAACCTTGAGAGCGAGTGAATCCTTTTGGTCCCTTAACGGTTGTTGAAAGATCTGAAAAAAAGTTTTACTCTATGGGTGGCTGATGATGGCATGTACTGGCCCAGGATATAAATTTGGAGGGTGTCATATACTATTAGGGTATATCCTTGTTCGCAAAGCCAATCGGAGATTTGTGAGTAGTGTCCTCTGGGATCGCCGCGAGGACATAGTCTGCTTTGGTGCTTGAGCGAGTTACGCCCTTGATACAAAGAACCTTGGCGCACTGATAGCAAGTGAATGCCTCTGTACTGGCAATGGGTGGTAGTTTCATGGATATGGCGCGGAGAGAAGAGTCAGGGTCGGAAGGCGACATCATCAAACAGTAGGGCACAGCAGTCAGGGGGAGACGGGAGGGGGCTTCTCCTCCAGCGGTTACCAATTATAAAAGTGGGCTGTTAAGTTATAACAGAGAGGTGAGAGGAATGCAACTAAACTTTATTAAACACAAGCTTATATATAAGTATTTATAAGCAAGAGCGTCACAAAAATTCAAACCAGCTAATGCATGAAAAAAGCAAGCTTTAAACAGGCTTTATTATCATTGATATGCAAGAAAAAAGAAAATACCGTTACAGTGTGCAAGCGTATGTGAAACCCATGCTGTACAGTAGCCTTAAGATATTGTGTATTCTGTAGATTTATTATGTTTTATAAATATGATATATAAACTTTTGGGGGAGAGTGTTACGAACTCATAATTATGATAATTACTGGAATAGCCAAGCTTTTAATTGATTGTTTGTATTTATCTTTTATTGTTTTTCTAATGGTCATTTCCAATTTTGAGGTTTTGTCTCTGGAGGGTAACCTTGGCCGAACGATGACTTATTCCAGTGCGTGGGGTAAGCTCGACCAAATAATGACTTTCCAGCAGATTACTGGTCTTGGCGTGGCGACAGTTGGATGGAGACAATTGGTGCTGGAATTCTTTTATGAATTTGGTGTATTCCAACTGCAGCAGAATTCCCATTTTTTATAATGGACTGTGTGTACCAGTGCTGGCCAATGTCGGGTTTTTGGATTGTGTTTTTTTTACATGGATGCCACCAGTATCTCAAGATTCGCCTATGATTGCCACTGTAAAGGTTGTATAGGCAGTGAAAGGGATTGTTTTGGTTTGTGCTTGCTTTGCTGCACATATCCTATTACAACAGCTAACAGCTGGAAACATATTCTCTAATGCCATTAGAAGGTTACTCCTACTTCATTTCAAGTTTTTTTCACTTTCAACTTTACTTATTTGGCTTTAAAAAGTGTTAAGTGTATTTTTACTCTTTTTCATTGCAAGAACAAAGCATTGTCTTCATTACACCCTTTGAAATTATTTCAAAAGAAAGAAAAAGCTAGAGAAAAAGCCAAAGGTTATTTTTAGTATATTGAAGATCTCGATTTATCCCAAGTTTGATTAAACTAATGTGTGCCCCTTTATAGGGCAAAGTTGGTCATAATATGCCCCATCTAGGAAGAACCTTCAAAGTAACACCCAGGCTTAGTACTAGGTCTTGAGAAGAAAACTACTAGACCTTATCAACCTTCCTGAGATCAAAATGTCTAACCCCTTCTGCCGAGGCATAAAGAGTCATTAGACAGGATCAACGGTCAACGTGGCATCTCCTGAAGCTGGCCCCGTACCTACGGAGGCAGAGAACCCTGAGTCTGAATTGCCCTTTTTAAAGGTGTTGGGCCTCATTAAGCAGATTAATGGCTTGGGGGAACCAACCACAGTATTATGGAGAGAAGGAAAACTTGTGTTGAAAAGCTTTATGGGACCCCACTGGGGTCAAAAACTTTATAAATACTCTGGTCAGAGTTGGCCAGGGAGGCCATAGACACTGTATTCTGTATCAGCCAAGGTGCTTCAAGGGTAAATTAAAAGGTCACAGAATAAGTAATCTTTTACCACTATCAAAAGATAAGATCAATTGCTTTTCTGCTTGCAATAATGTCATTCGAAAACTTAAATGCTTGTACACTAAAACAAATTTTTCCATTAGAAATAAAGGAAATGCACTTGATGCATTCTTCATGTTCATAATTACTCATAAACACTCAATTTTAAAGGTTTGTAAAGTTAATTATTGAACAGTTTCTATCCCCTAACATCAGAAATTTATACAAATATATTCAGAATTAAATATAGAAGTAGGTGACAACTTAACAAGCACTTTTCCTTAGAGGAGAACTGTGGCTGGTTAGAGGGAGATGAAAAAGTAAGAGGAGGGAGTTATTACTTGGTGGGAGAATCTTAATCCATGAAAACCTTAACAATCAGAAATTCTCTATCTTGAATGATGTTCGCTGTCACCAATGGAATTGCTTAATTTATGCTTTTTTGGACACTTGGCTGTATATTTTGTACTCATGTTCAGTTTTGACAAGGAACCTATCTAGAGAACGACTAATTTTTCCTTTTCTTTAAAATGTCATGGAAATATTATTATTATTATTATTATTATTATTATTATTATTATTATTATTATTACTGGGTAAGCCACAACACTAGTTGGAAAAACAGGATGCTATAAGCCCAGGGGCCCTAACAGGGAAAATAGCCCTGTGAGGAAAGGAAACAAGGAAAAATAAGATATTTCAAGAACAGTAACAACATTAAAATAAATATTTCCAATATAAACTATAAAAATCTTAACAAAAGAGGAAGATAAATTCGATAGAATAGTGTGCCAGGGTGTACCCTCGACCAAGAGAACTCTAACCCTGGACAATGAAAGACCATGGTACAGATGCTATGGCACTATTGAAGACTAGAGAACAGTGGTTTGATTTTGGAGTGCTCTTCTCCTAGAAGAACTGCTTACCATAGCTGAAGAGTCTCTTCTACCCTTACCAAGTGGAAAGTAGTCACTGAACAATTAGTGCAGTAGTTAACCCCTTAGGTGAAAAAGAATTGTTTGTTAATCTTAGTGTTGTCAGGTGTATGAGGACAGAGGAGAATGTGTAAAGAATAGACCAGACTATTCGGTGTATTTGTAGGCAAAGGTAAAGTGAACTGTAACCAGAGAGAAGGATCCAATGTAGTACTGTGTGACCAGTCAAAGGACCCCATAACTCTCTAGCGGTAGTATCTCAATGGGTGGCATTGTTGGTAAGTAAGCCTTATGTGGGTGATGTGTTTCTACAATATTGGCAGGGTTTCCAACTTCTTAACAGCTTCCTATTTTCACTTTTACGTCTGAGGTTTGTTACTGTCCCTCCTCATCCTCTGTTGAATTCGCTTTCACATTTTCTTGATGCTGCATTTTTTGCACCTCCAATACCATTGTATTTTTGTAAATAATGTTTTTGATAATTGTATCACCTTCTAACTGCTCATCAACCCATATAAGTAAAACCTTCTTTCTTTTTACCATCTTTCTCAGTCATCTTGGGGTCATAGCTAAAATACTGTCAACTTTGCAACGCAGCTCAGGATGTCCTTATAATGAAAATCCTGAAACAACTCAAGAATCAACACATGGTTAAAACTTTACAAAAATCAATTCCAAAGAAGCACTCATTCATGAGACATGATTCTTCAACTAGCACTCATCAAATAGTGGAAGAGTTTGGAACTGAGGAAAGGGTGGGGGGGGGGGAGTAGAGTGGTGCAAGTTATTATGAAACCATGAGCTAAAAAGCATGCGAACACTGTGTGGGTGGCGTAGAGATACTGCGTGACTGATTTCTGTGTATCACATGCTAGTCTTGCTGGTACTTGTCCATAAAAAAATATACACAGGAAATTTTTGCTCTTGAACCAATGCAATATGCATAAATAGATTTGAATGGATATGCATGTATACCAATTTCCTAGTATTGAAAGTTACTTGTAAACGTTGGTAGTACATTACTGCAGTTTGTTCATCAACACATTTACTCCTCGTTCATTTTAGCTCTAGGTGGTACTCGATTGCGAGAATTTGTAGTTCACTTAAAATAAAAAATTTGGAAGCAATTTGTATTTTTCCTAGCTATATACAAACCTGAAGCTCTTTACTCGAACAGGTCGATTGTCGGAAAACCCCACAAAGTTAAAACTTTGTTAGCTATCTTTTAATTCAAGGACCATTCGGAGCCATCTGTCCGAGTCCTCCTGTTCAGATTGTCCGCCAGCACGTTCTTCTTGCCCGCGATGAATTGGCTGTCAAGGCTACCGATTATTTTTCTGTCCATCTGAGGATTTTGACAGCTAGGTGGCATAGGGGCGGTGAAAAAGTACCTCCTTGTTTGTTTATGTGGGACATGACTGTAGTGTTATCACTCATCAGAACTACAGTGTGCCCTGAAAGGAGCTGATAGAAGTGCTTGAGGGCCAGGTAGGCAGCCCTCATTTCCAGGAGGTTTTTGTGGCACTACCTTTCGGATTTGGACCAGAGACCCCCACCCTTCTTTTGATGTGTGTGAACAGCAACAAATCTGGGGGAGGAGAGAAGATCTACTCCCTTTAGGAGGCTGGTGTCCAACATCCAACACACCTGTTTGCACACAGTGTTTCTTGGAAAAATGGTACCCAAACCTCCTAATGCTTCTGACCGAGATTCTGAGTTACCTATTTGACCCAATTAGCTCTGCCAGCCCACCTGAAAAGGCACGACTGGTCAGTAACATCCCTGCCACTTCATGGGTGGAGGGTATCCTACATCTCCTCAGATAGAAAGGCTGTTTGCAAGGAACAGCACGGATGTCTGGATAAGTCTGCAAGTTTTCCCACGGCAGTCCACCAGGCAAAATGGGCCATCTTCTGTGATTGGTTCCATGGCGTACTTCTAGCAAAGCCTTCATTAAACTAATTGCATACTACTTATATTTCTACATAGAAACTGGTCCCAGTTTCAGTGGTGAAAGGCTGTCACTTGGCCTTGAGCCAAGCCTTCAAACAGAGGCATAAGCCTGTCCTTATATAAGGAGTTAACAAAGCTCATAAAGAGCTTTGAGCAATCCTGCCCACTGAAGAAACTGAAGCCCTGGTGTAGAATGTGACCAGAGACCTTAGGTCCCTGAAAAGGGGCCCCTTTAAGCCTTCAAGGCAGACATCTGTCAAGGACTTAACTATCAACACAGTCTTCTTACTAGCCATGGGTTCTATGAAGAGAGTGGGATCACTCTACGGCGTATTGTATTTACTTAGTTATTCTGGGAGTTAGAGAAAGGTTTTACTCTTCTTTGTTCCAGAGTTTGTAGCAGAAACTCTGAATCCTACTGTAAATTATACAATATTGGAATCCTTCTCCATCTCCTCACTTGGGGAAGTAATTGGCTAAGTGGATGATTTAATCCTTTGTCCTATGAAGGCACTGAGGTGGTACTTGAACTGGATTTAACCATTTACACCATGACTACAGAATCTCTTCATCCGCTCTGGTAGGATGATCTCCAAAAAGCACCATATTCTGGCTTCGAGACACTTAAGAACATATTCAGGCATCATGTGAGCTGGAGGATCTGGCCCAGGCTCAAACTTACAAGGTCAGTTGAGTAGGTGCCACGTTAGTCTTTAGAAAGAGCCTGTCAGTCTGGAGTCTGCAAATGCTAGACAACCCTCGCAGCCAGCTATTTGTGGGAATCTACCCACACGTCACTCAATACGTTTTCTTTTGGACCTGTGGTAGCAGCACAGCAGGTGGTATTGTATACTTCATTCACTCATAGGACAAGAAGCATCTCGTTTAAGATGGTAGTTGTGACATCATTTAAAAATGAGGGTAAGAATGTCTGGCCATTTAAACTTCCTCCCACCCAAGAATAAGTCTCATATTAAAGGACGAGGATTTTGATCTGTATAGGAACAAATCACAAATGTTTAAAGTCATTTGCATTTTACTTAACTATACAAACTTAAGTCCTTCAAGTCATACTTCCCACCTCATACACCCAGCAAAGACAGGTGAAGGCCAAAGTGACTACTCAGTGAGGGGGAAGGGGGGGGGGGGATCTTCCCTGCTATTTGCCTGTAACTACCAACACATCATTATGAATTTTAACAGCCAAGCTCCAGTTTGCTGGAATCAGATTCCTTTTAAAGGAATTAAGTTTGCATAGTTAAATAAGATAAAATTTCTTGAAAAATTTAATTATCTTTTAAATCTTAATATTGATATAGGGAACAAAAATCCCTATGAACTTAACGTCAAAGACTTTCCGAATTTCCTGTGGTATTACCATTTTTTCACTATAAAAGCATGAAAAATTAATTAGTGTGACATTGGAGGTAATCTGCATTATATATGGTTTCCAAAGCATGTGCTTTAAAAGGTTTTAAAGGCCCCTGATAAATGGCAGTGGCAAGGGACAGTGACATTGCCCTAGCAAGCAGGACAAAGCCCTAGGGACAGACCATATATACATATGATTAGCACCCAAGCCCCCTCTCCTCCTAAGCAAGGACCAGGGAGGGCCAGGCAATTGCTGCTGATGACTCAGCAGGTAGACCTATAGAGCTCCCTCAAAACCCCCATCCTTAGCTTACAAGGATGGTAGGATGGTGAGGTTGCAGGAACTAAAGGAATTAACGGGTTTGAGCAGGACTTGAACCCCTGTCTGGAAATCATCAGGCAGACGTTACCAAGAGGCCACAACAACTAAGGGGAAATTTTTAATTCAATTAATACTCATTTGTTAATTGCAACCAAGCAATATCATGTTACAGCATTTTGTGATATTGAATAAGCACATGACACAGGAGGAATTTAATTAATTAGAAGGACAAAATGTACTTACCTTTCTTCCTGTAAGAAATTTCTGGGGCTGCTTCCAGGAGACTCATCAGCTTCAAGAGACTGTAGTGTTTCTGAGCTAATATGTCCCCTATTAACTCTAACAGTGCTGATGCTGGAGGTCCTAATTGAATTTGGATGTTCAGCTTCATTGCTTACAATTCCCAGTCCCATGTTGGCAATACTTGGTGTGTGACTTGGAAAAAAAATCAAAAGTTAATTAAATTCCTCAATAAACTTGATTCCTCGATAAACTTGACTATAGTCCATTTCTTTTAGCGAGGCATATTTGCACCGACTCGCAGCGGTGCCCTTTTAGCTCGGAAAAGTTTCCTGATCGCTGATTGGTTGGACAAGATGACTCTAACCAATCAGCAATCAGGAAACTTTTCCGAGCTAAAAAGGCACTGCTGCGAGTCGGTGCGAATATGCCTCGCTAAAAGAAATGGACTATAGTGTTTATAACTTATTAATCACTGGCATTTTATGATACCATGGTTCACTTACTTTGACACATAACTGTAACTTATAAGTAAACACCAGATTGTGTGTTGGTATATATATTATACACACATGTGTATGTGAGTATATATTCAATTCAATTTTTTCAATTCAAATTCTTTATTTCAGCTGTAGATCCATATACAAAATATTACAATAAAATTAATAGTTATATACAAATATATTAGGAATAAAACAAAAGGTCTAAACACAGAAAATGTGTTTAGACCACTCTCTAAAAACTGATGATTTTTTAAAACTATCACTGTTAAAAATTGCACAAATTAAGTGGTTTTTTGAACTCTTTGCTCTCTGAAACAAGCTTACAATGCATTTTCTCACTAATTCCTCAAATGTTGGTATTCCTAAAGAAACTAAGTGTCCACTTACTCTCGAAAACCTTTCTATTCCCATCAGGTACCTAAAAGAGTCATTGTAACATATCTTAAGTTTTCGTAGGGTTTCCTTTTTACATTTCATTGCCAGAGGCATACAATACAGGGAAGTACAAAAAGATCTGAACAAATGCACTTTTGCCTCATCATTGCACATATGAAAGTTCCTTAGCAACATATTGCCTCGCAAGCATTGCCCTCGATAGAGTGATGCAATATGGTCATCGTCCTTTAGATTGTCATTAATATTCATGCCAAGATATTTACATGACTTAACGACTTCCAACCTGACGTCATTAATATAGAGTGACGGTTCACTGAATGACATAAAATTCCTGGGCTTTATAACAAGAAATTTGGTCTTGTCAGGATTGGCTTCAAGATAATGGTATTTCAAATATTCCATACTTTTATCTATGAGTATTTGCAACGCTTTTAAAGATGGGGCTAAAAGTATTATATCTTCTGCATAAAAGATATGATTCACCTTAACCTCTCCCACTGTGCAACCACCTTCCCTGCTGAGGACCTTTGTACTTAAATCATCCACATATACGGCAAACAGAAGTGCTGATAGAACACTACCCTGTCTAATACCACAACTGGGTTTAAAGGGAAATGAAAGACTATTGCCCCACATTACTCTAAAGTCCTGAGTTTTGTACCAGTACTGTAGCAGTGCTACAATGTAAAAAGGCACATGTCTTCTCTTTAAAATTTGAAATAATCTTTCATGACACACTTTATCGAAAGTCTTGGACATATCCATTGTGCATACAAAAACTGGAGTGTTTTTTTTACCTATAAAACTGGCATGTTTGTTTAAAAAGAAAAAGGGCCATATCAGTGCTGTGTTTAGTTTTATAAGCAAATTGATTATCGGAAGTTGTTAACAAGTCTTTGCATCTTTGTAGGATGATGCATTCAAATAGCTTAGAAATAATATAGGCAAGGGCTATTGGACGATAGTTATTCTTATCAGGGAGAGACTTATGGTAATCCTTAGTTGAATTCAGAATTTTTATTTCAGTCAGATTTTTTGATACGAAGTGATGTCTGCACAAACAAGTGAACAAAAGTGACAGATGCACATACAGAGTTGGATGGGCATATCTTAAATGATTCCCTGTGATTCCATCCAGGCCCGGGGCACTATTTAACGAAAGGGATTTTAAAGCATCTTGAACGTCTTTAACGGAAACAATTGGCATGGTGCTTTCTTCATCTTCATTTTCCATCGATAAAGGCATTTTTGGATGACTATAATGATTCTTCCAACCTTCTGCTATGTTTGACTCTCCCCTTATTCCATCAATACTAACCGGTAGTTTGGTAGTTTTCTTTCTTATTTTGTTTATTGTTTTCCAAGGATTTCTCCTGCTCATATCTCTAGCTATTTTTTTTCTTTGTTGTTTTATTTACCGTCTTCTTGCAGACTTTGAGTGCTTTTTTAAAATTTCGTTTAGACAGGACCATATATACATACACATTATATATATATATACATACATATGTATATATATATATATATATATATATATATATATATATATATATATATATATATATATATATATATATATATATATATATATATAAATGGAAAATCAACAGGATATAACAAACCACTATGTATTTCATATTGTAAACAGAGAAAGCTTTTGATTCTGTCAAAACTTCAGCAGTAATGAAAGACTGTCAAAGGCAATGGATAGTGAATCTTATCTTAGAACACTTGAAGATATCTATATGGGTAGTACACCAACCATATAGCTACTTATAGATAGTGAGAAAATTCCAATTAACAAAGAAGTTAGACAGGGAGACTTCATCTCTCCTAAATCACACCGAGTGTGCCTAGAAGAAAGAATTTAGACAGGAGAATTGAAGTGACATGAATATGGAATACCTTAACAATTTAAGATTTGCAGATGACTTCGTTCTGTTTAGTGAACCATGGGAGGAATCATTAATATTATTACTTGCTAAGCTACACCCCTAGTTAGAAAGACAGGGTGCTATAAACCCAGGGGCTCCAACAGGGAAAATAGCCCAGCGAGGAAAGTAAAAAAGGAAAAACAAAATATATTAAGAATATTAACAACATGGCAATAAATATTTCCTATATAAACTATAAAAACTTGAACAAAACTAGAGGAAGGGAAATTAGATTGAATACTGTGCCCGAGTGTATCCTCAAGCAAGAGAACTCTAACCCAAGACAGTGGAAGACCATGGTGCAGAGGCTACGGCGCTACCGAAGACTAGAGAACAATGGTTTGATTTTGAAGTGTCCTCTTGGAGGATATGCCTACCATAGCTAAAGAGTCTCTTCTACCCTTACCAAGAGGAAAGTAGTAGTTGACCCCATGGGTGAAAAAGAATTGTTTGGTAATCTCAGTGTTGTCAGGTATATGAGAACGGAAGAGAGTCCGTAAAGAATAGGTTAATTTTCCCTTTGCCTACACACACACACACACACACACACACACACACACACACACACACACACACACACACACACACACACACACACACACACACCGAATAGTCTAGCCTATCCTTTACATATTCTCCTCTGTCTTCATACACCTGACAACACTAGAGATTACCATACAATTCTTCACCTGAGGGCTTACTGCACTGTAATTGTTCAGTGGTCACTTTACTCTTGGTAATGACAGAAGTGACTCTTTAGCTACGGTAAGCAGCTCTTCTAGGAGAAGGACACTCCGAAACCAAACAATTGTTCTCTAGTCATGGGTAGTGTCGCAGCCTGTGTAACATCGTCTTCCACTGTGTTGGGTTAGAGTTCTCTTGCTTGAGGGTACACTCGAGCACAATATTCTATCTTATTTCTCTTCCTCATGTTTTGTTAAAGTGTTTATAGTTTATATAGGAGATTTATTTTAATGTTGTTACTCCTCTTAAAATTTTTTATTTTTCCTTGTTTCCTTTCCTCACTGAACTATTTTTCCTATTGGAGCCCCTACAACTATGGATGTAGCTTACCAATAATAATAATAATCAGAGATTATTCAGGTCCCATATGTGGATGAGATCAAGGTGAGTGGTAGATGGAGATGGTTTGGACATGCTCTTCGCACTCTCCTTGAGAGATTAGTTCACCAAACTTTCAACTGGGTTCTACAAGGCACTAGAAGAGTGGAAAATCCCAGGTCTTCATGGCTGAGGACTATGAAGCGCAAAGTAGATGATGAATGGAGAGGTATTGAAATAAAAGTTCAACATTGATTGATTGATTGATTATGAATTATCTGGCTCAAGATAGAGACAGTTGGCGAAATCTGAGGCCCTTTGCATCGATAGGAGATGACGTTTCTCAAAGACTTTTCAGTCAATCCTCGGAGACTCCGTTTGGTCTTCAATAAAGCGAATTAGTTTAAACGTTTAAAAAGTTTTTATGATCTTGCCTAACTTATTCTCGAATCTGTTTACTCTGATAACTATACACTACCTCCACTGGAAGTCTGTTCCTTATATTTGCTATTTTGTATGTAAAAAAAAATTGCCACGTTAAGTGGTGAATCTTCTCAATTCAAGAGAGAGAGAGAGAGAGAGAGAGAGAGAGAGAGAGAGAGAGAGAGAGAGAGAGAGAGAGAGAGAGAGAGAGAGAGAGAGAGAATTATAATGAGGAACCAAGTCATAAATTGTATCAAATATTTAAAATTTTATCATCTCTACATTATGAAAACTAAAAGGAAAGTAAATCATTTTGTGTGACGCAAGTGTTGAAAAATTAATCATCATCATCATATCCTCCTACGCCTATTGACGCACAGGGCTTAGGTTTGTACCAACCGTGTTTCACACAATTGTACATAATTCCTTTTGTATATATTATGCTTGTATCTTCGCTCCTCCCTCGCACTAAAAAGAACCTGAATGATCATGTCTCCGGTTTTGCTCTGTATCATTGTCTGTCTCTCGAACATGTCACGTCCTGTTGCCTTGAGGTTTTGTATATAAAGCAGAGTGTTCCTTAATAAATAACTCAGTCGTTTCCAATCTGCCTTTGAGTTCACACCCTTACTCGGCACCGTCACATTGGTGACCCCGGAAGTCGACTCGCTCCCACTGCCTTCCACCCCCACCTCCCTCGCCCCTCCATCGTTGTACTATGATGGAGACAGACTCTACTGCAGTTGGCGGTGCGGCCGCACCATTGAAACTTTCACCGTTCGCCAGCAGAGAAGCGTTCGCTTGGTTTCAACGCGCTGAAGTCCACTTTCGTATCAGGGGCGTGACTCGCTCAACCACCAAAGCGGATTATGTTCTCGCGGCGATACCCGAGGACACCTTCCCAGAAATATCCGACTGGCTTTGCGAACAAGGAGACACCCCAATAGCGTATGACGCCTTCAAATCATACCTTCTGCAGCAGTACTCGCCGTCGCCAGCCGCCTGTATAGCAAAGCTTTTTCAGCTCTCGCAACAACCGTTGGGGACCAAAGGGCTTCGCTTGCCCTCAGGGAAATGACCAGTATCGCTCGCCTTCAACCTGCCGCAGACGGCTCTCCTCGTGAGGTGAACCTACTCCGTGCCCTTTGGATACGCCGTTTACCTGAACCTGTGCGCGCTGCCATACCCGATGTCGATAGTTTACCCATAAAGGACTTGATGACCAAAGCCGACGCCCTTATGGACAGCCACTTCAAGACCTCCATCAACGCCTCCACCCCTGACGACGAGGATGCCTATTCAACGTCAACCGAAGCTGACATGAATGCCGAAGGACATTCACGCCTACCCCGTGACGTGCCGAAGCGGCGACAAAGCCGCCCACCACCCACCAATCGCTCGCGCCCCAACGAACGACTTCTACAGCCACTTACTACCTCCCATCCGCCGCAGTTTTGCTACTACCACTTCAGATTCGGGGCAACCGCGAAGAACTGTGCCAATGATTGTCAGTGGCCAAAAAACGTGTAAGTAGGCCATCGCTTGTGGCGGTGGCCTCCCATGTTTCTAATCTTTTCTTTTTACAGGATGTAGGAACGGGCGTGCGATTTTTGGTAGACACGGGTGCTTGTCGTTCTCTTTTGCCAAGGGAACTCTTCAGGACACGACGTAGTCTGTCTACATCTGCCGACGTCCGCTTGGTAGCTGCCAACGGATCTGCGATACCCACCTACGGTTACGAGAACCTCACATTATCGTTCGGAAACGGTAAATTCAATTGGAATTTCTCGTTGCTGACGTCACAATGCCAATCCTCGGTGCGGATTTCCTCTCTCATTTCCACCTTCTGGTCGATGTCGCCCACCGACGATTGGTCAACGCAGACTCGTACTTGTCGACACCTCTTCAACCCGCCCCCTCTAACCTCGCTCTCCACATCAGCGCACCCACGGATGCCTACGCCCACCTCCTCACTTCGTACCCGGAAGTTTTCCGTCCAGAACTTCGCCAAACGCCCACGGTTCCTGCCAAGCACGGTATTTATCACCATATCAAGACGACGGGACCCCCAGTCTTCGCAAAATTCAGACGTCTGGCACCGGAACGATTGGCAGCCGCCAAACAGACGTTCGCCGAAATGGAGAAAATGGGCCTTTGCCAAAAGGCCTCCAGCCCATGGTCGTCGCCCTTACACATCGTTCTGAAGAAAGACGGCTCCCTCCGTCCGTGCGGGGATTACAGGTGCCTGAACATGCAAACAGAACTGGATCACTACCCCCTCCCAAACATTGCCGATGTAACCTCCTACCTGCACAAAGCGAAGGTTTTCTCTACGCTCGACCTCCTGAAGGGGTATTATCAGGTGCCTATGAACCCAGAAGACATCCCCAAGACCGCCATCACCACTCCGTTTGGCACATACACCTTCAATTACTCTTGTTTTGGCCTTCGTAATGCTGGGGCAACGTTTCAACGTCTCATGGATGGCATCTTAGGGGACCTCCCTTTATGTGTAGCCTATGTTATGTGGACGACATACTTGTGTTCTCCTCCTCAAAAGAGGAACACCTCCGTCACCTGCGCATCGTGCTCGACCGCCTGCAACAAAACGGCCTTGTAGTCCGGTATGACAAGTGTACCTTTGGCGCCAACGAAGTGTCGTTCTTAGGGCACCGTATCACTCCTGAAGGAGTCCATCCCCTCCCTGAGAAGGTAGCAGCCGTTCAGAATTTCCCCACGCCCTCGACCGTCAAAGCTCTGCAGGAATTCTTGGGCATGATCAACTATTATCACCGTTTTCTGCCAGCCATTGCCGCCACTCTTGCTCCCCTCTACGCCTCCCTCAAGGGCAAGCCAAAGGACTTGAAGTGGGGTCCCCTTCAAGAAGCAGCCTTCTGCAATGCAAAGAAGGCCCTATCAACTGCTGCGGCTCTCACTTTTCCTATCCCACACGCCCCTCTCCTCTCCACCGATGCCAGCGACGTCGCTATTGGTGCAGTACTCGAGCAGGTGGTCAAAGGCTCGCCCCGCCCATTGGCCTTCTTCAGCAGAAAACTGTCCAAGGCAGAATCGGGTTATTCTACCTTCGATCGAGAATTGCTGGCGGTGCACTTGGCTGTCCGTCACTTTCGCCATTTCTTAGAAGGTACGCCCTTCGTCATTCGCACAGACCACATGCCTCTGGTGCACGCCTTCACTCGACAGTCTGACGCCTGGTCCACCCGTCAACGCCGACATCTCTCCGCCGTGGCTGAATACAATTGCACCCTCCAATACGTCCCTGGGAAAATGAATCCCGTTGCCGATGCCCTGTCAAGAAACATGTTGGCTGCCGTTCAACTGGGATTGGATTACAACGCCCTGGCTGAAGCCCAACGACAGGATCCAGAGTATCAAGCTTGTAGGACATCCTGCACGTCCCTCCGTTGGGAGGATTTTCCCCTCGAAGAATCCAACACCACCCTCCTCTGTGACGTCAGTACTGGTAGACCGCGACCTTGGATTCCTGCTCCCATGCGCCGACAGGTGTTTGATTTCATCCACGGCCTTTCACATCCCTCGTGCCGTTCTACTGCACAGCTGCTGAAGGCAAAGTTCATTTGGCACGGCATTTCTAAGGATGCTAAGGATTGGGTCCGTGCCTGTACTTCTTGCCAAACTTCCAAAGTACATCGACACACGGATTCAGGAGTGGGCACCTTTCCTCAACCTCAGCGTCGTTTCGCACACATTCACGTCGACGTTGTAGGCCCCCTACCCACATCACAAGGACATCGTTACCTGTTTACCGTCATCGACCGCTCCACTCGTTGGCCTGAAGCCATTCCCATGGAAACTGCAACGTCCGCCTCATGTACATCTGCCTTACTCTCTGGATGGATTTCAAGATTCGGTATCCCTGAGCATATTACTTCTGACAGGGGAACCACTTTCACCTCTCAATTGTGGACGTCATTAGCGAATCTCCTGGGCATCACCCTACATCAGACAACGGCCTACAACCCCGCTGCCAATGGAATGGATGAACGTTTTCATCGCACCCTCAAAGCAGCTTTGATGTCCCGCTGCAAGGATTGCAACTGGTTTACTCAGCTTCCCTGGGTCCTCCTTGGACTAAGGACCACTCCTAAAGACGCCCTCGACGTCTCGGCAGCCGAAATGGGGTATGGCGACCCGTTGGTCGTCCCTGCCGAGTTTTTTCCTTCTACAACCTCCTCCGACGATCTCCAGCGCATACGTCACGTCGTGGGAAAATTTACTCCGTGCCGCCAGACTTACAAGCCCCCAACGAAGCATCATATACCAACGGACTTGCACTCTGCAACGCATGTCTTCCTGCGCAACGACACCAGCAAGCCACCACTAACGCCCCCTTACACGGGCCCTTTCCTTGTGATCCGACGCAGTCCGAAAGCATTCCTCCTAAACATTCGGGGCAAAGAAGACTGGGTCTCCATTGATCGTCTAAAACCTGCTTATCTTCTGCCAGATGACCCGCCTACAGTTCGCCTCTCTAGATCAGGGCGCCCTATTTAACATGTACAGTATGTCATTTTAAGGGGGGTGAGCCATGTACCAACCGTGTTTCACACAATTGTACATAATTCCTTTTGTATATATTATGCTTGTATCTTCGCTCCTCCCTCGCACTAAAAAGAACCTGAATGATCATGTCTCCGGTTTTGCTCTGATCATTGTCTGTCTCTCGAACATGTCACGTCCTGTTGCCTTGAGGTTTTGTATATAAAGCAGAGTGTTCCTTATTAAATAACTCAGTCGTTTCCAATCTTCCTTTGAGTTCACACCCTTACTCGGCACCGTCACAGGTTAGATTTCGCCAATAATCTCTTATCTTGAGCTTTTAATTCAATTCTCCATTCATCATCTACTTCACGCTTTATAGTCCCCAGTCATGTAGGCCTGGGTCTTCCAACTCTTCTAGTGCCTTGTGGAGCAAAGCTGAACGTTTGGTGAAATAATCTCTCTTTGGAAGTGCAAAGAGCATCCCCAAACCATCTCCATCTATGCCTCACCATGATCTCATCCCCATGTGGCACTCCTCTTTTATAGTTTCATTTCTAATCCTGTCCTGCCATTAAATTTCAATATTCTTCTGAGGGCTTTGTTCTCAAATCTACAAAATCTATTGGATATGGATTTATTGTCACACACACACATACACACACACACACACACATATATATATATATATATATATATATATATATATATATATATATATATATACATATATATACATATATATATATCTATATATATATATATATCTATATATATATATATATATATATATATATATATATATATATATATATATATATATACGTATGTACACAACACACACACACACATATATGTATGTATATATATATATATATATATATATATATATATATATATATAGCTTATATATAGAGATATATAGATCGATAGTGTGTGTATATATCTATCTATATCTATCTATCTATCTATATATATATATATATATATATATATATATATATATATATATATATATATGTATATATATATATATATATATATATATATGTGTGTGTGTGTGTGTGTTGTTTATACGTGCATTTATGTATGTATGTATAGATAGATATATATATATATATATATATATATATATATATATATATATATATATATATATATATGAATATATATACACGCTATATATATAAATTATATGTAAGACATCTAGTTAAGATGTTTAGGAGGATTAAACCAGATTCAAACAGCCCACCAGAGCTAACCTTTCGTATCCGTGCGCTTGTAGGCCTGTTTTTGTTGGCCGCGCGATTTCTAAATTTTTAATCTCCACCCCCGCGACCCAAGACGGACCTGAATTAGGTCGGCCGAGGCCGTCTCGAGTGAAGGCCAGCTCATTTTGGGGGTTAAGAAAGGCCCCACGTGACACGAGTAGTGCTTTCATACGGCTGCTATAGGCTGGTAATAAAGGGGTCGCGCTGTATTTCTTCACAGTTTTCTACTGTTATTCCAGGAAAAAAATTTAATGTTTTGGAATACAGGCCTTTTATGTGCTGTTTACCAAACTACAATGGGAATTACCGAAATGGACCTAAAGTGAATGTGTTTTCCTTTCAAAATGATGAAGAAAAAGCCAGGTGATTGCACGAGATCAAGAGAGCCCAATATTTTCCTATTATAGTAAGGGAAGTACTATATTTATTGTTGTAATAATTATAATTGCATTATATTGTTTATGTGATATTGGTCACACAATATCAGCCTCTTGTAAAATGCTGAAAAGATTACCAAACTATTTACAAAATTACCTATGTATTCATACCTCACAAATTTTCCCTCGCTATTTACTACTTCATTCTCTTTTATTTCTTTCTTCCTCATTCTTAGGTTGCTGCTCTCTCTCTCTCTCTCTCTCTCTCTCTCTCTCTCTCTCTCTCTCTCTCTCTCTCTCTCTCTCTCTCTGAAATTGTGTTATGCACACTTTATTATTGCATTTAAACAGTTTGCAGGTGTGTCAGCTACACTTCAGATCTGATAATAATAATAATAATAATAATAATAATAATAATAATAATAATAATAATAATAATAAAGTGGTATATGAAATTAATGGTATATGCATTGAAAATTGTAGATATTAAGGAAAGATTTAGTGAAAGAATTATTTTTACAAACAGAACATCATAAACATTGAAACTGATATTTACATTATGGTTATTAACACAGCTTTAGTACCCAAATAACAAAGAGATTTGTATACGATTTCTTAAAAGATCGAACGCTCAGCAATGCCTGTAGCTAAGCGGGCAGAGTATTCCAATGATTAATGCCTTGATATAGGTACGATTGCTCGCATCTATTAATACGCATGAATCCGAGACATCCTTCTTCGATAAGACAGTCGGGTAGAAACTCAAAGATTGATAAAGATGTCAGTAGAACAAGACAAAGAGAACTTGCATTAAAAAATCTGCCTCATTAGTATCATGTTTTTTAGTTTATATTATGGGTAAGCATTAATATTCTTTTATAAGTTATCTTATCTAAATGTAATAATTTTGCTTTCTCGAAGTTTTACCAAAATAGGTGATTATTCAATTAATTGGTATTTAAAAGCTTTCATGTAATGAAAACACATTTTATCCCTTTCCTTGTAATTTTCTAGAAAATGACGGATGATATATGATGATATACAACAAATTCAATAAATCTATCATCACTGAATAGTGTTTGAAAATGAGAATGCTAATCCTCTCATCGCTCGCTAATAATTGATATTTCTAAGCTATTTTTATAATAAAGAAAAAGATCCCTTTCGCTGTAACTTGCAAAAAAAAAATTACGGATGATATATGATACTATGTAACAAATTTACTAGAATAAACATGATTAAATATTGTGCTGATAATGAGGAAGGACATGACTCATCTCTGGCTCCCAGTCATCGTATATATCGTATGATGTCACGGGGGATTACCGCTGATTCTGTCTGGCAGACCTGTTCTAAGTGGGTCCTGACCCTACGTAACATTTCAGGATAATTATTACAGCAGTATTAAATGCAACTGCATAGGAAGTCTCCCAACCAACTACAAACTTAACCGAGAGGTAAGAAGATAGAAGGGTGGTACAGCAATAATAATAAAAACAAACACTTCATAACCTGGAACGACATGGACTCTATCTTTCGGGCAGAACTACACGGGCTGAACCAAGGCCATCTCGAACTTAGAAAATATTACTATGTGGTAAAGCACAATATTATGTAAAATGATACAATAACTTCATATTATGGTATATGAGATCATAATAAAGAACATTTTTCCCATAAAGAAAAACGATTAGGCAAGTAATAAGAAAAATCACATTCTCTTTCTTATTACGAAAGTTTTAAAGATTTTGGTGATCAATCTAATCTGAAGAAGTGTTTGAATCTTTTCTATTATATTTTGTTACTGATATCTGACAACGTTGTTCAGCTAGTTTGTTATGCATGTTGCATAAGATTTTCCATAACGGGCAATCAACGAGGTGTATGCAGTTAATTCTGATAGTCATCCCTTCTCCGTTATTATCATTATTATTCCTAGCTAAGCTACATCCCTAGTTGGAAAAGCAGGACGCTCTAATCCCAAGGTCTTCAATGGAAAATAGCTCAGTAAGTGATCATAATAGTAATAATAATAATAATAATAATGATAATAATAATAATAATAATGAGGAAAGGAAACAAGGAAATAAACTACAAGAGAAGAAATGAACAATTAAAATATATTTTACGGACAGTAACAACATTAAATTTAGTAGATCTTTCATATATAAACTAACCATTTAAAAAAACAAAGGAAGAGACATAAAGTAGAATAATGTGCCCGAGTGTACCCTCAAGCAAGAGAACTTTTAACATGACATTGGAAGACTATGATACGGAGGCTATGGCACCACATCAGACTGAAGAACAATGGTTTGAATTTGGAGGGTCCTTCTAGAAGAGCTGCTTAGCTCAACTAAAGTCTCTTTAACCCTTACTAAGAGGAAAGTAGCCACGTAACAAGTAGACTGCAGTAGTTAACCCCACTGAACAACTACAGTGCAATAGTTAACCCCTTGAGTGAAGAGGAATTGTTTTGTAATCTCAGTGTTGTCAGGTGTATGAGGACAGAGGAAAACGTGGAAATAATGGGCCACATTGTACGATGGAAAAATGAGGCGTAACCAGAGAGAGGCATCCAGTGTTTTACTGTCTAGCCAGTCCAAGGATCAATTAACTCTAGCGGTTGTATCTCTACGGGTTGCTGGTGCCCGAGTCAACATGCTACCTAAGATCAATACTACTACACAGTATTGTAGACGTTTTATTTCAGCTATGACCAAATCGGGGAGTTGAACCGGTGGAACTAATAGAGTTCAAACTTGCAGCGAATGTTTTTATGTTGAGGAGGCTGACTAAAGTTTTTCTTCATAGTTTATATATAACAGATTTATTTTGACGTTGTTGCTGATCTTAAATGATTTCATACTCTTTACTCATTCCTTCTCATATATATAGTTTATTTCATTTCCTCACTTGGCTATTTTTTCTCAGTTGGAGCCCTTGGTCTTATATCATGCTGGTTTCCAATTGCTGTTTAATACCATTCCTTACAATTTTCAAATAATGTGCCTATCATTTGCTGCCAACTAAGACGAGGCGAAAGCTGCCTATATGAATTGCCATTAGGCGTAAGTAGTTTTGAGATTTGATTATCAACTTAATTGGGTATTTCACTCGTTGCAGTAACTACCACGCATAGGCCCATAGGGGTTGGTTAGCTTTGGCACTTTCTGGTCCTTTTTCTGTTTAGAATTAATGCTTATAAGTGACATAGGACAGGAGTTGTACTATTACTGTATATGTTAATCATTAATGTCTCTAGCTATACCTATTTGTATAATTTATAAACAAGTGGATCCGTTTCTAGT
Organism: Palaemon carinicauda; assembly: GCF_036898095.1. Lineage (NCBI taxonomy): Eukaryota > Metazoa > Arthropoda > Malacostraca > Decapoda > Palaemonidae > Palaemon > Palaemon carinicauda. Next base: position 110,974,858 of record NC_090743.1, on the reverse strand, counting down.
CCACTAAAGGACAAAGGCCTCAGACATGTCAATAATCATTGGCTATTTTCATCCCCACTCTGGCCACTGCAGAACGTTGATGGTGGGAGACTTTAGTCCGATCGCGCTCAGCAACCTATGCAAATACCGAATAATCTGGCCGAGTCTTTCCACTGAGATTACCTCTTGGTCACATAAAAGGTCTCTTTACTTTGAAGGCTGCTTTTCCGGTCCCGTACAGCAGGGGAACCCCACTCTCTACAGGACCTCCATTGTCGTTTTACCTTGTTTGTTCAGAGTATTTAACGTTTCATATCGCGTATTGTTCATTTACTGTTAAATCGTCACTGTCAAAGGACTCATGAAATAAGTCTCCAGTTTCCTCTTGAAAGCCTTAATGTCTTCAATGCTTCGAATGTTTCGTGGGAGCTTATTATATAGTCTCGGGACCGCATATTTAAAGGCTCTGGAGCCTACAGTAGACACATCTAGGTTCCAACAGTTTGAAACCATCTGTAACTATTCTCGTGTCGATACGATTTGTTGGCTGCGCAATATGTAACAATTCTCTTAAGTATTTTGGACGCCCGGTTCTGATAACTTGGTGGGTTGTTGTACATATTTTAAATTCAATCCTCGCTGTATTCGGCGGCCAGTGTAAATCAATTGGTATAGGGGTGATCCTTTCTCTAGGTGGGACGCCTTTTATCAGTCTTGTCCTCTGTTTATTGTTTTGTAATTTCTCAAGTTGCACTTTTGGTAAATTGTAATAGAGAGTTGCAATAGTCAATCCTGGTAATAACACAGTTTATCACAAGTTTCTTTGCAGAATTTTCGTCCTGGCACTTTTTTTTTATAAACGCAATATTTCTTAAATGATAACCAGCAGTTTTTATTACATTATTTATTTGGGCATTTAGAGGCAGGTTATAGTCAAGAAATACACCTAGATCTTGACCTTTACTAGATATCGGCACCGAGTCATTATTTATGTTCATTTGAATATCACCTAAATTTCTCACGCTGTTTCTCTTGCCCATCACCATGAATTTAGTTTTGTTCTCATTTAATTTTAATTGTTTAAATGTCATCCATTCTCAAACACTATGGCTTTCGGGTGAAACAATTATTAAAGAATGTGGATATAATTAGAAGTAAGGTACTTCCATTCAAGGTATCATCAACGCCTCCCTGGAAATTACCAGAGATATCTTTTTGTAAATACTTTATTGGAGTTAATAAGAATATGACAGACCTAGAAGCCAGGTCTCTTTTTATGGAACTTGTTAAAAAACATAGAATCAACTTTTATCTATACTGATGGCTCCAAATCTGATTCTGGCATTGGATTTGGAGTACATAATAATGGTTTTAATTGTAGAGGTGCACTTCCTCTGATCGCTTCCATATTTACTGCCGAACTGTATGGCATATTAACCGCTATTGAGAAATAGTTTTGGAAAAGGAGGGTAATTTTACAATTTAGTGATGCAAGGAGTCTCCTTCAAGCTATGGAAGTTTTTAATTCTAATAACCCTCTAGTTTTAAAGATTTTAGAATGGCTTTTTATTATTGGACGGAGAGGTATAACAGTTTGATTTTGTTGGGTTCCAGCACATGTAGGTGTGTTTGGGAATGAGAAGGCAGATTTACTGGCGGAGAATGCTGCATCCGAGTTGCTGCCGAGAAGGTATCCCATTCCCTGTAATGATTTCCTACCTAACATCAAGAAATTGGTTGCAATAAATGGCAACAGCACTGGGATAGCCTAGATGGCAATAAAATGAGAGAGGTAACAAATGTCATATCTCCTTGGAGGTATAACATAATGTCCCGAAAATGGGAGACGTCTCTCTGTCGTCTCCGTATTGGTCACACTCGGTTGACACACAAGTTTCTGCTTAAAGGCCAACACCAACCGTATTGTGACGACTGTTTAGTACCTCTAACAGTGAGGCATTTGTTGACCGAATGCCCCAATTATAACAGCTTAAGGAATAGATATTTGTTTGAGGCTCGAGGTGAGGGTGGCAGGTTCATCCTTGCCAAGATTATTGGACATGATGTGTCCTACTGTGCAAGTGGCATTTTTAGATTTATATCAGAAGCAGGTCTTTTGAAAACCATTCAACTTAATGATTTTAATGGAATATTCTTTAATTTATTTATGTATTTTTTTTTTTTTTTTACATAATCTAAATGATATCGGCATCAATGACCTTAGATGTCAGGATGCCTGAAAACTTTAAATCAATCAATCAATCTATCAAGTATTTGGTTCAGAGTTTCAGTAGTGTCATGTATATCATTTATGGAAAAGTAAAATTGTGTCATCTGCAAATAGTTTAAACTTCACGCCATGCCTTTGTAGCATTTTCGATAGACCAATAGTAGTATAGATGCAGAGTGAGATTAGGCCAAGTATACTCCGCTGGGGTACCCCTCTGTTTAAGGGTTCATATGATAAATAAGAGTTTCCAATTTGTACATAGTAATTTCTACCAACTAAGTAGTCTTTTAGGTATTTGAAGGATTCATCTTCAATGCCGATGGACCGTAGATCATTTAGTAGCAGTTCATGTACCACTGTATTAAAAGCAGCACTGAGATCGAGCAGTATTAAGATACCACATTTATTTTAATCCATCATTTCTAACATATCATTTTTGGGCTCAGGCCATGTCGTCCTGATGGAAGGTTCCTTTAAGTAGCTTCCTAGGGTATATTTGTCTACAGTGATATTCCCAGAGAATTTAACTTAAGGTCTCCAGAATTCTAACTCCTAGCGCGAATATCCCTAAAGTTTCCTTTAGGGATATCGCATAATATCAGGGGACGTATTATTGACCCGCCACATAGCAATCTTCACCCCACATAGCGTTTACGCTCCGAGGGGGAAAGTGGCAAAATAAAAGAGGAGCCGTTACTAAGGTTCCCTTACTCTGTTACTGTTTGAGTACTTAGATGGCGCCATCATCGCCGCCATCTTTATTCCTTTATCTGTAGCGAACTCGCTCGGTGATTTTCCCGGTAGCTCTCTCGATATTTTGGATTTATCATGCAATCTCCAGCCTTTTCTGCCTCTGGAAAGTTGAATATTTGATCTTTACGTTGCATAAATATCAGCTCTTGCCTCTGTGAAAATTAAGTCAAAATTAAGTTAATTTAGTGGCAGAGCTATTGCCTGAACCAGAGGCGTCTTGGGCGCTGTCGTTCGTAACGCATGAGTTATTAGTTAGCCAGAACGATTTTCCCGGTATAAATAGCATAAATGAAATTAGCTATTTGGTCTTCATTGCTAGGAGTTAATTATATTATGCCGATAGTATTCATTTTAGTTTCGGCGATTTAGGTAACCGAACCTTGCTTATGCTAGGCTTCCTAGCCTAGGCGGTTCAGTTTACTTTCATGCATGATATAATAAGCATTCCTAGTGTTATTAAATTTAAATGAAGCTATTAGGCAATTTATACATATAAGCTATATTGATGCATATAAATATTTCCTCTTCTAAGATAGCATACGAGAGCTTCGATGATTTAGGTAATCAATTCTCGCTGCCACTGGGCTATTAGCCAAGTGGCTTTAGTATACTTTCATACATATTCCCCGGTTACCCTTGTGTATCGTTTTATCAATTCAGGCGGGGATAGATATCTCCTAGAATTATCATATAAAGTGATACTCGCCTCCAGTGGAGATTTAAGGGCAATCCCTCCTTCCCTCTGGGTGTAGCCTTAGGCTACAACCTTAGTTAGTCGTGCCTCGAGTTGTCAGTCAGGCAGGACTAGGCTAGGGTTTTTCTGCCCCTTCCCTTAGCTGCAGATGACAAGCTTTGGGTTTAGGTCAGAACCTCAGAGTACATAGTCGTGTGCCGGCAGCTGGTCGGCAGGGTGAATAGATTCCCCTTTCGGGTTACGCTGCCGGCATAGGAGGCTAGACCTCCCTAGACTGTACTTGAAGGAGTTATATGATTTTACCTCCTTCTCTCTGTGGTCTAGTAGACTAGTCCTGTGCTTGCAGACCCTAGGGTGAAGAATAGATATTCTTCTGCCGCCTAGGATGGCGCCGGCACAGGAACTCTGTTTCTCTCTTGTTTAGGGGTGGCAGCTAGATGGCTGCCAGCCCCTTAACTGTATTGGCAGACCCTAGGCTGGAGAATAGTTCCTCTCCTACTGCCTAGGATGGCACCGATACCAAAACAGAGTTTCCTTAAGGTGTGAGAGGACCGGCAACCAGCCGGCACCTTATACAGGACCCTTCCCCCCCCCCCCCCCTGTCCTTTAGTGATAGCCTAGCTATCACAACCCTTTGGCCGTCGTCCTACAATCTCACCGCTTACCGGCAGGTTGTAGAGCCAGCTCAGACTTCTGCTTATAATGGCCTAGTCGCTCAGCTTTCCCTTATGGATGAAAGGCTCCGGGAGAGCTTTGCCGGCTGGACCAGCTGCCGGCAGAAGATCCCTTTGCTATAGAGTGTTCTTCAGTCCTTTCTTGGACTGCCATTCACAACCTGTGTCTGGCAGAGACTGACAATGGTGGTGGATGGGTGGAAGCCTGAATATCTTATATTCTCCCCTTCCATTCGAACCCTCATTCCAGAGGAAGGAAGTGAGACGGTGCTCTTACATCATCCTTCACTCCTTGCTTTTTCTCTCTCTATCGGCTAGTGCCGCCAGGTACTATCCTAACCGGCAGCTGCCGGCCACTACCCTAGCCGCCAAGGTGCTGGCTGGACTTGTTCGCTGGCTGGACTTGTTCGCTGGCACAACTGACTTGGCCGGCAAGAGCTGGCCGAGTTCTGATTACTGGCCACTACCCTGTCTGGTAAGATGCTGGCTGGACTAGTGCGCCGACAGCCGGTGACCCGCGTGCGACCCACAAGCCGCCGGCCATCATCCCAGCCGATGTTACGCCAGCTGAACTGTGCCCTAGGTGCTAGCCTTGCCGGCAATATGCCAGCTAGAACTGCAGTATATGACTATACAGTAGCCAGTATATTTGCAGTATAGATCATACTGCAAACAGAAAACTATGGTATAAAAGTATGCAGTAGTTAAATTTCCAACATACTCTGTGTGTCCAAGCGCAGTCTATTGTTGAGACCATACTAAATAAGGAAAGGAATTTTCTTTCCATATACTGATAGATGATCAGTTACGAATTACCCTCATTATTAATCCTCCTGGAAGTTGGTGTTAAGTTACACTTATCTATCCTTATAGGTTAGAACTCTTCTGATGGGCCTCTTAAAGAGGATGACCCTAGGCTCAATCTTGATGGAGGTCACAGCAATTGGCTGGGCAGGAAACACACTTATGTGTCTTTACTAATTCATTTCTAGCTTGCCTATCCTAAGCTATATGCAATAAAATAAAATGAAAAATATTATTAATAATATTAGGTAATCTAGTAAGATGAACTACCTTATACTCTTTTTGTTTTCCTCTCTTTACAGGAGGACCATGTGAAGTGCCGTTGTGTCTTCTGCAACGTCCGGAGCAAGGACTTCTGTGGCCACGACGAGTGCAGGTCGCACTCCCACTGTTCCATCGCCAAGGGACCTCTGAAGTATTGGGACCCCCAGGTATGTAATGTGTGCAAAGCCTTGGTTACTGAGGCCTTTGATGACCCCAAAATAATGGAGTCAAGAGATGCAGCACGAAGTAAGGTGCGTAAATGGGTTCGTGGCTTCCAGAAAAATGCCATGGGGCCTACCTTCCGAATGAATGGATGAGGGGCTATCTATTCCCTAAGGCATCTGCGAATGCTGTTATACAACAGCCTCGCCTTGAGAACCCTTTTGTCCAGATTTCCGTAGATACGGATGTCTCGGATGCGATGAAGGACATCCATCTAGATGAGAGGATGTCAAGAGGTGTCAGAAGACACCAAAAAGGACCTTCTTGCGGAGGGTCAGGAAGAGGAATCTACGTTGGCTCCGGAAACGGAAGAGGATGAAGTCGAAATGGTGTCTGTTTCGTCGGTTCCAGCCCCAGAACCAGTGCCCTCTACGTCCTCTGCTCCTCCATCTGATACATCAGACAAGACCCTGTCTGCCATCATGGCTATGATGGAGACGTTCCAAAAGCGGAGTGAAGAAATGGAAGCTGCATTGAGGAAGGAGATTCATCAGCTTGCAGCATCCCGTGGGTCTCACAGGAGACTCAATGTGAAAGATCTTCCCTTGTGCTCTGAGGTAAACCCATGGAGGCATGCAGAGTACATACCAATCACGAATGGGAAGATTTTCATCTCGGAAAAGCTGGGAGCTGTCCTTATCGAGGACATCGAATTCTGGCCCAGCTTTGAGTGTTATTCAGACTGCTTCGTCCGTCTAAAGGCGGAACCTGTGTCCAAAGAGGAGACAGAGCCGAAAGAGGTCATTGTGCTTGACCATGCAAAGGCTCAAGCTTTATTGGCTAGCAGTCTGAAGGACAGGGGCTTCACCAATTCTAAGGTGCCAGCCCTGAGTAAGAAACACCCTTCCTTTCTTGCTCGAGCTACAATGGCCTTTCCCTTTGCAGAAAAAGGGTTCAAGGCAGTGGAAGCTGGGAAACCTTGCCCTACACTTGAGGAGTGTAGGCCCCTTTCCCTAGCCCTGCCTACAGATCACAAGGACTGGAAGGATATACAGCTTACCTTCTCAGTCGGGAAGTTGGAGGTGGATATTGCTGGATGTCAGTTCAGTGAAAACCTCCCTAAGTTGTCTGACTTCCTCCTGCGCAGGGAGCAGGAGACGAAGGAAACGCTTGCTGCCTCTCTGTCCCTCCAGACCACCTTGGAGGCAATGGCCAGTGAACATAGATCCCCAGATATGTTTATGATCGTGGCCAAAACACATTTGGCAACCCTGATCAAAGATTTCTATGGTTTTGTTAGGGCTAGAAGGGCTTGCAGGGAGTTCGTGTTAGCTTCGGCTGCGGTAAAACACGAACCTAGGAAGCTGATATCTTCTAATATCTGGGGAAAGGACCTCTTCCCGAATGAAGTGGTCAAGGAAATAGTCGACAAGGCCACTTTGGAGAACAGGAACCTTCTCCAAAAGTTGGGTATGTCGGCTTAGAGGAAGTCTTCCCCGGATGATGGTCCCCAACCGAAAAAGAAGACAGAGAGGCCAAGGTTGCCCTCTTGCCCTGCAAGACAACAACAACTTCCCATGACCGCGGTGCCCCAGATGGTGGCACAGCCCCAACCCACCTACCAGATGGTACCCCAGCAGGTGGTGACTCAGTCACCTGCCTTCACTCCCGCCTATGAGAGGCAGACCACTACCTTTCGCCCTAAAGGTAGAGGGTCAAGTAGAGTTCCTCTAGACGTCCTTCAAGAGGAAAAGGGGGTAGGGGAGGACGCAGTCAAGGAGGCAAGCCCTCCGGACACCAGAAGCAATGAGATGCTTCCAGTAGGAGGAAGACTCCGACTATTCCGGGATCGCTGGACCTTCGATCCCTGGGCCCACAGCCTGATCAAGAACGGTCTAGGTTGGAGCTGGAAGACAGCTCCACCATCATTTCCTCAATTCTTCCAACACTTCACCCCCGTTCTGGAAGAATATACCCGAAAACTCATGAGCAAACGGGTGATAAGGAGGGCAAAGTCCATCAAATTGCAAGGAAGGCTGTTTTGTGTTCCCAAGAAGGACTCAGACAAACTCAGTCATTCTGGACTTGTCGCCACTCAACAAGTTCATAGGAAACGACAAGTTCAGGATGCTGACCCTTCAACACATAAGGACCCTATTGCCCAAAAGGGCATACACAGTCTCTATAGCCATGGCAGATGCCTATAGGCACATTCCGGTAACTCTCCTCCTACCTAGGATTCAGGCTACAAAAAAGAAAGTACACTTTCAGAGCCATGCCCTTCGGACTAAACATAACCCCAAGGATCTTAACGAAGCTTGCAGATGCAGTCGTTCAACAACTACGCCTAGAAGGTGTCCAGGTGATGGCTTACCTGGACGATTGGCTGGTGTGGGCAGCATCCGAGACGGAATGCATGCAAGAAGCATCCAAGAACGTGATCCAGTTCTTGGAACATCTGGGATTCAAGATCAACATCAACAAGTCTCGACTATCTCCAACTCGGAAGTTTCAATGGCTAGGTATACATTGGAACTTACAGTCACATCGCCTCTCCATCCCATTAAAGAAGAGGAGAGATAGCGGGATCTGTCAAGAGACTACTGAAATCTGACAGGATATCAAGACGCCAGCAGGAGAGAGTGCTGAGCTCCCTTCAGTTTGCATCAGTGATAGACCCAGTGCTAAGAGCACAGCTAAAAGATGCATCAGGAGTCTGGATAGAGATCTAATAAGACCAATGCCGATCCGACTACGATCGCTTCTCAAGCCATGGTCGAAGGTCAAGAACCTGAAAAGGTCGGAGCCTCTGCAACCGCCTCCACCCTCAGTCATCATCCACACGGACGCATCAAAGGAAGGATGGGGAGGTCACTCTCATCAACAGAAAGTCCAGGGAACTTGGTCCTCTCTATTCAAGACCTTCCACATCAACATTTTGGAGGCTATGGCAGTCTTCCTTACACTGAAGAAATTGTCCCCTTGACCTCAAGTCCACATAAGACTGATTCTGGACAGCGAGGGGATAATGAGATGTTTGAATCGTCAAGGTTCTAGATCACCTCAACTCAACCAAGTGATGTTAGCCATCTTCCGCTTAGCGGAAAAGAAGAGATGGCACTTATCAGCAGATCACCTTCAAGGTTTCCGCAGTGTGACGGCAGACGCTCTATCCAGGCTAACGCCGATAGAGTCAGAATGGTCCCTAGACGCAAGATCATTCTCCTTCATCTTGCATCAAGTCCCAGAACTGGCGATCGACCTCTTCGCGACGAGCGACAACAAGAAACTACCTCGTTATGTGGCCCCATATGAGGACCCTCTAGCGGAAGCGGTGGACGCCATGTCCCTTGACTGGAACAGATGGACCAGGATTTATCTGTTCCCTCCAACCAACCTGCTGATGAAAGTCCTCGACAAGCTAAGATCTTTTCAAGGAACAGCATCCCAAGTGGCCCAGGAGCAACTGGTTCCCTCTAGTATTGGAATTACAGCTGAGGCTGATTCCTCTGCCGGCCCCAGTTCTGACTCAACAAGTACAGAAGTTGACTGTCTTCGCTTCATAATGGAAAACCCAAGACCTTTATCTCATGATTTTCTCTCCTTAGCAGTAAGGAAAAGGTTTGGGATCTTGAAAGAAAGTATAGACTTCTTAGAGGAATATAAGTCTAAATCTACCAAAAGGCAATATGAATCATCTTGGAAGAAATGGGTTGCTTTTGTCAAGGCAAGAAAACCATAAGAAATCTCAACAGATTTCTGTTCAGATTTCTGTTTATCCTTCTTTATTCATCTTCATGAACAAGGTTTAGCAGCCAACACAATAACTACGTGTAAATCTGCCTTGACTAGACCTTTGCTTTCCAAGTAGACTTTTCTAATGAAATCTTTAACAAGATTCCTAAGGCCTGTGCTAGGCTTAGGCCTGCAGCACCTCCAAGGCCCATCTCATGGTCCTTGGATAAGGCTCTACACTTTGCCTCAATGTTGGACAATGAGAACTGCTCTCTGAAAGATTTGACTCAAAAAGTTATATTCTTGTTGGCTCTACCCTCGGGGGCTAGAGTTAGTGAGATAATAGCCCTTTCTCAGGAAGAGGGCCATGTTCAGTTTACGGAAGTGAGAGAACTGAATCTCTTTCCTGACCCAACGTTTCTCACGAAGAACGAGCTACCCACCAGGAGGTGGGGTCCCTGGAGAATCTGTCCTCTGAAGGAAGATGTCTCGCTGTGTCCAGTGGAGTGTCTAAAGGTCTATCTTCGTAGAACTTCAGACTTCAGGGACAGCTCTTTAAAGGAGAAACATCGGGCTCAAACTTATCCCTGAAACAACTAAGGGCGAAGATCACCTACTTTATTCGCAGAGCGGATCCTGACAGTACACCAGCAGGTCATGATCCTCGAAAAATTGCATCGTCATTGATTTTTTTCCAATTCATGAATTTCGAGCGTCTTCACTCGTATACGGGATGGAAGTCATCCAGAGTCTTTTTCAAGCACTACGTGAAGCAAGGGCAAGAGTTAGAATGATACGTGGTGGCGGCAGGTAGTGTACTAAAACCTGTCGCTTAGTGCTGTGAGGAACAGTGAATTATTTGGGACTATAATTCTATAGGGTTTACATGGGGCACCTTACAGTGCAACATGGTGAGTGAAATGTCACCAATGTGACATTATGGACTGTTCCAATGACTAAAGGTGAAGAAACATAGATTTAACACTAGTGCCGTGTGTTTTTACACAGAAACGTATTAGAAAATTATTGAATTTTCAATTGAGTGGCATGAACGATTGTTTTTTTTTCAGATGAAACAAATATTTCTGGTCTGGCCTGCATTTTCTATGTTTATTATTATTCACTTGCATTTTTCTGTTATTATGAAATGTATGCTGAATTAGTATTTATTGATTGCCAATAAATAACTGACTGATATCTGCGTCTTATTTCGCCCCAAACCTATATAAATAAAGTTATGTACGAGCATTACTTTTTTATTCCTTATTATTCTGCATAATAACATAGAACAACTGAAGTAACCTTGTTCCTAAATTTACATTTAGGAACAAACCTTTTCTGCCCATGCATACCTTGTTTCGACATGGATATAAACTTGTCTGTTGTGGTTTACTGCTGAGTTGGTATACCTTGGATGCTACGGTGGCTTATGTAAACCTTTGTTCGTTTTGAAAATACAAACTTCGACTGGTTGGGTATACAGGGAGACCTGTATGCCCTTTTGTTGCTAGGTTGGTCATATGAAATATGCAATCTTCAAGACTTTTTCTGAGTCTAGTATGACTCTTCCCTGTAGGGGGCAGGAAGCACCAACATAGTTCATGATTAGAAGCAGTGACGTATAGCGGTAATGTCATAGGTCTCTAAGGTCTAAAGCGACCAAGGAAATATTGTCTTGAGGTTAAGGCACAATCAGAAAATCCACAGATACATTAATGCTCTGGTAAACTTCCATCAGGACGACATGGCCTGAGCCCAAAAAACGGATTTTGAGAGATGAGCGAAGCGAAAAATCAATTTTTGGGTGAGATAGCCATGTCGTCCTGATGGACCCACCCTCAACGCTACAAGTAATAAATATGGCGGCGATGATGGCGCCATCTAGGTACTCAAACAGTAACAGAGGAAGGGAACCTTAATAACAGCTCCTCTTTTATTTTGCTACTTTCCTCCTCGAAGCGTAAACGCTATGTGGGGTGAAGATTGCTATGTGGCGTGTCAATAATACGTCCCCTGATATTATGCGATATCCCTAAAGGAAACTTTAGGGATATTCGTGCCAGGAGTTAGAATTCTGGAGACCTTAAGTTAAATTCTCTGGGAATATCACTGTAGTCAAATATACCCTAGGAAGCTACTTACAGGAACCTTCCATCAGGACGACATGGCTATCTGACCCAAAAATAGATTTTTCGCTTCGCTCAAAATCCGTTTTACAACAGAGCAGATGGCTGTCTCCGTAGAGTATAGTTTTCTGTAAGCAGATTGGTTGTCAGGCAAAGCTTCTATTACTTCTAAGTGGCTGAATATCGGTAGAACCATTTTACGAGCGAACTTAAGCAAGCTTATTTGCAGCGTTGCCGATTCTCCTTAATCCCGATGCCTTCGCTTCACTAAGAGAAGGGAAGGAAAATGACAAACTAGGAGATATGGCATACACGTTGCCACATCTTCGCTGGGTCAGTTCACTGAGACCTTTGGTCTAATCCTATTAAATACTTGAAGAATAGCTACCACATCCATTGTCTCATTCAAAAGCCTTCCGTAAACACCATGGAGAGTTTCCCGCGTCGTGTTTTTTGCCCAGAAGAAAGAAGAATTGTATACAATGTATATCAGTGGGAAAAGGATAATGAAACAGTTAAATTTGGAATTGAACAAGCAATCAAACTTGTCACAGATGCAGCCAACATATCAAAAACTACTTTGTTTCAGATTTGCAATGAAAATTGGGTGAAGGCTATTAAATAGCATACTGATAATATTAGAAAGGAAGACATGAAAAATGACGTCTGTATCAACAAATTCATTGAATCTTTTGTGATAGAACTAACTTCATTTGACAAAGAGTCACCATAACCATGTTTGCTAACGGAACCTTTGTTGTAAAAAAGTTTTTGTCCATTAATTAAATAAATTATTAAACAATACAATCACCAATGTAAATATACTATATTAAACTTAATTAATTAGATCCTTTGTAAAGAATCCTTTCTTTTGATAATCAATCAGAATTGAGAAATGGATTCCTTTGATATCAAAATTAAGATTATTTCTTCGTTAGTATGATAATCTTTTTATAACAATTTTGCTTTTTGATATATCTAAGAGTTTCAACTTGTTGTCACTACGTGGTTGAAAACATAAGAGTGAAGAAAGCAATTTGGAGAGAATATCAAATTAAAGGATTATATTCTTAGACCGTTCAAATCCGGGTGAATGACTTATTAGCTGACCCTTCTCTCCTTTTCTTGGCTCTCCCAGATTAAAGCGGTCAAGCCAGAAGTGCTTTAAAAATGACCCAAGAGAACTGGCAACACCGCAAATGGGCTTGGCGGCTCCGAGTTCGCTCCTAAAATGGTTTGACTATAGTTTTATTTATTGTTTCTTTGATTTCCAATATATTTAATATTTGAAATATAGATGTATTTCATTATTGGAATTTGTTATTATTGTAAC
>NC_090743.1:110911730-110956604 GCF_036898095.1 Palaemon carinicauda | reverse complement strand
AATGAAAGTAAGAAAACTCAGCAAACTGAAAAGAAAAATGAAAGCAAAAAAGAAACAAAAAAAGAAACAAAAAAGCAGGCCGTGTATATACCGCGCTTTGAACCAAGAGCCCCAAGATATGAGGCCTTTCAACCCAAACCTGCACATTTAGAGCCCAACTACAAAGAATGCATCTATAATGCCAGGGGTTGGTGCAGATATGGGGACAGTTGCAGGTATACACACAAATAAATATGAAGGTGAAAGAGCAAATATAATAGAAAAGTTGGATTTTTTAATGGCAGAATTCCGGGAAATGAAGAAAAGAACATCATATCAGAACAGGAAGGAAGCATGGGAGAATCCATATTATTACCAATATTAAATAATGGGGATGAAACACAAACCATAATAGTAATGAATGCACAGGGTTTAGTCACGAGTCACTCTAAAAGGAAAATAGAGTTCTTAGAAGAACTAACCCAAATTGAAAAAATAATATATTAAATATAAGTGAAACATGGTATTCCCAAGAGACTGGCAGTGATGACCAGATAAAGGGTTTCCAAACTTATAGATCAGACAGAAAAAATAGGAATCAAGGGGGAACCGCAATATATGGAAGACACATAAATCAAGGAAAAGTATGTGAAAAATACAGCAACACAGAATGTGAATTGATTGCGGTAGAATTTGAATTTGAAAAAACTAATGAATATTGTAGTTTACAGACCGCCCAAACACTAAGGAGTTTGACATAATAATAGAAAAAATAGATGATATATGTAGAAACCATAAAGACTGGAATATACTCTTATCCGGAGATTTTAACTTTCCTTTCGTGGATTGGAAAGAACGGATAGAAGAAATTGGTTGTATGTATACATATAAAAAAGATAGTAATAGTAGCGCAGAAGATAAGAGGCAATTTGAAAAGCTTCAAGATATGCTATTAGAACATAATATGCAACAAATAAACCACATTCCAACAAGAAAGGAAAATGTCCTAGATCTAGTATTTGTGAATGAGGTGAATTATGTTAAAGAAATAATAGTGTATAACACGGGAATTTCAGACCACAATGTCATAGAATTGATAGTTCATTCCAAAGCAAGTGATCACAGAATTAATAAAAGCACAAAACTTTGGGAAGGATATGGAAAATATAACTTTTACAGTAAGAATATAAAATGGTCAGAAATAAATGAAGAACTGAATAAAGAATGGAAAAATGTATTTATAAGTGATAATATACAGGTAAATACGGATATACTGTACAAAATACTGGAGAAAAATTGTTGAAAAATATGTACCGAAAAAAAAACAATAAACAAAAGACGTGCATACCAAGAGACAGAAGGATCTTATTTCAGAAAATTAAAAAGTGGAAGAAAAATCTTGCAAAAGAAAAAAAATGTGTGGAAAATGAGGGAAATAAAATGTAAGATAGAAAATGCAGAACAAAAGATTATACAGTCGAAAGAAAATGAAAAAAGGGACTTAGAAGAAAGGACACTTCAAAATATAAAAAGAAACCCCAAAGTACTTTACTCCTATGCAAAAAAGATGAATAAAAGGAGAATAGAAATAGGCCCTCTAAGAATTGAAGGACGGCTAACGAATGAAAAAAAAGGAAATATGCAACATATTAGCAGAAAAATATAAGAGTGAGTTCACGCCAAGAATTGCGAATGAGAATAATGAAACAGAAATGAGAGAAGAAAATGTTGAATATCTAACGGATATAGATATTAATGAAGCAGATATTGTCACGGCTATAAACGAAATTAAAAATGGATCGGCTGCCGGACCAGATGGGAGTTCCAGCGATTTTGTTAAAAAAAAACTGCAAACACTATCGCGAAGCCACTTGCAATACTGCTAAGACAGAGTGCAGATATGAGCGAGATATATGTTAAACATAAATTAGCTTATATAACCCCTATCTTCAAAAGTGGATCAAGACTAGAGGCATGCAATTTTAGACCTGTTAGTCTAACATTACATATTATGAAAGTGTATGAGAGGGTAATAAAAAAAGAAAATAATGAAACCATTTGGTCAAAAATAATTTGTTTAATATGGGTCAACACGGTTTCGTACCTGGAAAAAGTACACAGACCCAACTGATAGCTCACTATGAAAAACATATACAATAATATGATAAATAAAAAAGACACAGATGTGATCTATCTAGATTTTGCAAAAGCCTTTGACAAGGGTAGACCATAACATATTGGAGAAAAAAATGAGAAAGCATAATATTGTGGGAAAGATAGGAAAATGGGGTAAAAGAATTCCTGCAAAACAGAAAACAGATAGTGGTTGCAAATGACGAGAAATCAGATGAAGCCCAGGTAATATCTGGTGTGCCCCAAGGTACGGTATTAGCTGCACTGCTATTTGTTATTATGATCTCAGACATAGACTGTGATGTTGAAAACTCCGTAGTGAGAAGTTTCGCCGATGACACAAGAATAAGTAGAGAAATTACTTGTGATGAAGATAGGAACTCACTACAAAGAGATCTAAACAAAATATATGAATGGGCGGAGATAAATAGGGATGGTATTTTTAACTCTGATAAATTCGAATCAATAAATTATGGAAACAGAGAAGGAATGGTGTATGCATACAAGGGACCTAATAATGAGACAATCACAAACAAGGAAGCAATTAAAGACCTTGGTGTAATTTTAAATAGGAATATGTTATGCAACGACCAAATAGCAACACTGTTGGCTAAATGTAAAGCAAAAATGGGAATGTTATTCAGACACTTTAAAACAAGAAAAGCTGAACACATGATTATGCTTTACAAAACTTATGTGCGTAGTACACTCGAGTACTGCAATGTGATATGGTACCCACACTACCAAAAGGATATTGCGCAAATAGAGAGTGTACAAAGGTCCTATACTGCTAGAATAGAAGAAGTTAAGGACCTTGATTACTGGGAAAGACTGCAATTTTTAAAACTATACAGTCTAGAAAGGAGAAGAGAACGCTACATGATAATACAAGCATGGAAGCAAATAGAAGGAATTGCTGAAAACATCATGGAGCTTAAAGTATCAGAAAGAGCAAGCCGAGGTAGATTAATAGTGCCAAAAAGCATTCCAGGTAAACTGAGAAAGGCGCACAGGACATTAATCCACTACGCACCAGCATCGATAATGCAGCGACTATTTAATGTGCTGCCAGCTCATCTAAGAAACATATCAGGAGTGAGCGTAGATGCGTTTAAAAATCAGCTCGATAAATACCTAAGATGCATCCCAGACCATCCAAGACTGGAAGATGCAAAATACACCGGAAGATGTATTAGCAACTCTCTGGTGGATATACGAGGTGCCTCACACTGAGGGACCTGGGGGAACCCAAACTAAAAATAAGGCAATAAGGTAAGGCTCTCTCTCTCTCTCTCTCTCTCTCTCTCTCTCTCTCTCTCTCTCTCTCTCTTATATAACAGGCAAGCAGTTTTGGCTATATTTATACTTATCTATGTATCTAATTCATAAACATTGATACACACGTTGAATCTCTCTCTCTCTCTCTCTCTCTCTCTCTCTCTCTCTCTGATTCACCAGGATGCATATCCTTAAACGTAAAGTGCTAAATTTCTCAACATATAATTATCCAAATTAATCATATAGTGTCATCCGAAATGTTAATGTTCGTTGTTTAACGTAAATGGAACATATCTGATGATTCAAACTCTTCTTCTTATTATTTTGAAATATTTAATCTTCTCTTATTCATAATTAAGTCTTTGTTACAATTCAAAATGATATAAAAAGTTTTTGAAGTCACAGTAGAATGCTAGGCCCAAGATCTATATATTATATAGACCTTGCTAGGCTCAAGGTCTAATCCTATAGACCCTGGCTAGGCCCAACGTCTTTATATTCAATAGACCTTGGCTGGGCCTACTTTTTATCGGAACAAAACTGTGGTTCTTCTTCTGCTCTAAAGAATTACAAAGCAAATTAGAGGGACCATTGCATTTTAATGCCAAGAACCGAAGAAATTAAGACACAGGAAAAGGAATTCCAAAGGTGTGGAACTAATCCACAATGGAGGTTTGACTGGCTTACCTCTTGAAGGTGCCTGGTTATTTGAGGCACGAAAAAAAAAAAATGAGAGCAAAGTTTTACAATTTAGCTGGAGGAAAGTGAAATTGTCATTTTATGTTGTTGGGTTACGATGGAATATTAGTAATACAGACTACAGTAGATTTTAATTCTGTGTACTACGTGAACGATGGCTAGGCGTGTGCAAAATCTCCCGTCCGGAGAATAAGCTCCGGGCACTCAACAGAAGATATACACAGATAATGACTACTACTACTACTACTACTACTACTACTACTACTACTACGGATGATAATAATGGTTATAATGTACTAGTGAAGCGCTGTGGTTTCGACCCTACAGATTTTGTAAACAACCATTTTGAAAAAAAAAAAAAAAAAAAAAAAACTTTACAGTACTGATAATAATGCCATCTAAAATAAGATCTCGCTCAGGTCTATATCTAACAAAGTAGTTATGGAGAAATTGTTCTTCGAAGGAAAGGAAAAATTAGAATAGAAGAAAGGAAACATGAAAAAAATAGGTAAAATTAAAACGCAACAGGGGCGTAACTAAGGAGGGGGGGGGGGGGTTGGCACGTGCCCTTGGTGCCGGCCTCAGAGGGCGCCAAATTGAGTCTAGTTAACAATTTATGCGGCTTACAAGGAGCTGTGAGAGAAAATTAGGTTTTTGTAAATTGTATCAGTATTTTAGGAGCAACTATATTTGTGGGAACTTGTTGCATAATGCCTGAGAATGACTTTCTCTATGATAAAAAAATGTAATGAAGTTGCCCCATGAAAGTGGCCACGAAGTGACAAGATACAGCTTATGCCCCATGGCCTATATGACGTACACTCACACACACATGTATATATATATATATATATATATATATATATATATATTACTTCTTAAGCTAAAACCCTAGTTGAAAAAGCAATATGCCAGGAAAAAATCCCCCCGAGGAAAAAATCCCCCCGAGGAAAAAATCCCCCAACACCAAATTTGAATATGTATATACAAGCAAAAGCTTTCAATATGGAAATAATAAAAAAGAAATTAAAGAATATTGAGTGTTTAAAAGAGTAGATTGCTCATTTGTGCAAACAGTTTCCTTTAAATACTTAACGACTTTCATCTGGAAACTTTCAAAACAGGGAAATAAAACAAACTACTTTAGAAGAGAACTTGTTTAAATGTGAAATAACTCATGTAAGCAATTGTTTTACTTTAAATGCTTCATTTTGAAAACTTTAAAAGTGATTCTCTCATTAGCTTTCTGCGTTATGACTTCTTTTGTAGCCTTATCTTATCGGTCAGTTAGCAAAGATACCTCTAAGCGAATTCTTCGCCATATCTTACCACTGTATATTATTATTATTATTATTATTATTATTATTATTATTATTATTATTATTATTATTACTTGCTAAGCTACAACCCTAATTAGAAAAGCAGGATGCTATAAGCAGAATATTTACCCGAAGAAGCAAATGAGGTAATGGATTATATTGAAGATACTTATATCGGCAGACCAACTCGAAGATTCAGAAGACCCACAAGATTTGATGTAAGTGTTTGGAATAATAATTCAAGAGTGGAAGATGAGCTACCAAAAACCAGTAATGCGATGGAAGGTTGGCCTCGAAGTTTTGCTTCATTAGCTGGCTGTTTCCATCCAAACATTTGGACTTTTATACGTTGTATTTGAAGAGAACAGGCGTTACAAGAAGTTTATGTCACCCAGTTCCTCGCTGGTCATCCTCAAGTGCAACAGAAAAAGGCATATAAGAACACTGCTCTACGGATCATAAATGTTATAGATTTGGAAAATTGTCCTATTGTAGGTTTTTTAAAAAGGAATAGCTTTTAATCTTAACTTCTAAGTTAATAGTAATTACCAAACTCTTACCTTTCTTCTTTTAATCTTAGGTTTTAAATCATGCTTAATTACATTATAGATTTTGTTGCCATTTTATGTTATGTAGACTTTTTTTTTAATTTGTTGTATGAAAATATAATATATTACTTTAATGATACATGTTTTTATTTTTCACCTTTGGGGGATTTTTTCCTGCGGTGCATTATTGCTGGGGGGGATTATTTTTTCCTGCGGTGCATTATTGCTGGGGGATATTTTCCATTGGGGGATTTTTCCTGCGGTGCATTATTGCTGGGGGGATATTTTCCATTGGGGGATTTTTTCCTGCGGTGCATTATTGCTGGGGGGATATTTTCCATTGGGGGATTTTTTCCTGCGGTGCATTATTGCTGGGGGGATATTTTCCATTGGGGGATTATTTCCTGCGGTGCATTATTGCTGGGGGGATATTTTCCATTGGGGGATTATTTCCTGCGGTGCATTATTGCTGGGGGGATATTTTCCATTGGGGGATTATTTCCTGCGGTGCATTATTGCTGGGGGGATATTTTCCATTGGGGGATTTTTTCCTGCGGTGCATTATTGCTGGGGGGATATTTTCCATTGGGAGATTTTTTCCTGCGGTGCATTATTGCTGGGGGGATATTTTCCATTGGGAGATTTTTTCCTGCGGTGCATTATTGCTGGGGGGATATTTTCCATTGGGGGATTTTTTCCTGCGGTGCATTATTGCTGGGGGGATATTTTCCATTGGGAGATTTTTTCCTGCGGTGCATTATTGCTGGGGGGATATTTTCCATTGGGAGATTTTTTCCTGCGGTGCATTATTGCTGGGGGGATATTTTCCATTGGGGGATTTTTTCCTGCGGTGCATTATTGCTGGGGGGATATTTTCCATTGGGGGATTTTTTCCTGCGGTGCATTATTGCTGGGGGGATATTTTCCATTGGGGGATTTTTTCCTGCGGTGCATTATTGCTGGGGGGATATTTTCCATTGGGGGATTTTTTCCTGCGGTGCATTATTGCTGGGGGGATATTTTCCATTGGGGGATTTTTTCCTGCGGTGCATTATTGCTGGGGGGATATTTTCCATTGGGGGATTTTTTCCTGCGGTGCATTATTGCTGGGGGGGATATTTTCCATTGGGGGATTTTTTCCTGCGGTGCATTATTGCTGGGGGGGATATTTTCCATTGGGGGATTTTTTCCTGCGGTGCATTATTGCTGGGGGGATATTTTCCATTGGGGGATTTTTTCCTGCGGTGCATTATTGCTGGGGGGATATTTTCCATTGGGGGATTTTTTCCTGCGGTGCATTATTGCTGGGGGGATATTTTCCATTGGGGGATTTTTTCCTGCGGTGCATTATTGCTGGGGGGATATTTTCCATTGGGGGATTTTTTCCTGCGGTGCATTATTGCTGGGGGGATATTTTCCATTGGGGGATTTTTTCCTGCGGTGCATTATTGCTGGGGGGATATTTTCCATTGGGGGATTTTTTCCTGCGGTGCATTATTGCTGGGGGGATATTTTCCATTGGGGGATTTTTTCCTGCGGTGCATTATTGCTGGGGGGATATTTTCCATTGGGGGATTTTTTCCTGCGGTGCATTATTGCTGGGGGGATATTTTCCATTGGGGGATTTTTTCCTGCGGTGCATTATTGCTGGGGGGATATTTTCCATTGGGGGATTTTTTCCTGCGGTGCATTATTGCTGGGGGGATATTTTCCATTGGGGGATTTTTTCCTGCGGTGCATTATTGCTGGGGGGATATTTTCCATTGGGGGATTTTTTCCTGCGGTGCATTATTGCTGGGGGGATATTTTCCATTGGGGGATTTTTTCCTGCGGTGCATTATTGCTGGGGGGATATTTTCCATTGGGGGATTTTTTCCTGCGGTGCATTATTGCTGGGGGGATATTTTCCATTGGGGGATTTTTTCCTGCGGTGCATTATTGCTGGGGGGATATTTTCCATTGGGGGATTTTTTCCTGCGGTGCATTATTGCTGGGGGGATATTTTCCATTGGGGGATTTTTTCCTGCGGTGCATTATTGCTGGGGGGATATTTTCCATTGGGGGATTTTTTCCTGCGGTGCATTATTGCTGGGGGGATATTTTCCATTGGGGGATTTTTTCCTGCGGTGCATTATTGCTGGGGGGATATTTTCCATTGGGGGATTTTTTCCTGCGGTGCATTATTGCTGGGGGGGATATTTTCCATTGGGGGATTTTTTCCTGCGGTGCATTATTGCTGGGGGGATATTTTCCATTGGGGGATTTTTTCCTGCGGTGCATTATTGCTGGGGGGGATATTTTCCATTGGGAGATTTTTTCCTGCGGTGCATTATTGCTGGGGGGATATTTTCCATTGGGGGATTTTTTCCTGCGGTGCATTATTGCTGGGGGGATATTTTCCATTGGGGGATTTTTTCCTGCGGTGCATTATTGCTGGGGGGGATATTTTCCATTGGGGGATTTTTTCCTGCGGTGCATTATTGCTGGGGGGATATTTTCCATTGGGGGATTTTTTCCTGCGGTGCATTATTGCTGGGGGGATATTTTCCATTGGGGGATTTTTTCCTGCGGTGCATTATTGCTGGGGGGGATATTTTCCATTGGGGGATTTTTTCCTGCGGTGCATTATTGCTGGGGGGGATATTTTCCATTGGGGGATTTTTTCCTGCGGTGCATTATTGCTGGGGGGATATTTTCCATTGGGGGATTTTTTCCTGCGGTGCATTATTGCTGGGGGGATATTTTCCATTGGGGGATTTTTTCCTGCGGTGCATTATTGCTGGGGGGATATTTTCCATTGGGGGATTTTTTCCTGCGGTGCATTATTGCTGGGGGGATATTTTCCATTGGGGGATTTTTTCCTGCGGTGCATTATTGCTGGGGGGATATTTTCCATTGGGGGATTTTTTCCTGCGGTGCATTATTGCTGGGGGGGATATTTTCCATTGGGGGATTTTTTCCTGCGGTGCATTATTGCTGGGGGGATATTTTCCATTGGGGGATTTTTTCCTGCGGTGCATTATTGCTGGGGGGATATTTTCCATTGGGGGATTTTTTCCTGCGGTGCATTATTGCTGGGGGGATATTTTCCATTGGGGGATTTTTTCCTGCGGTGCATTATTGCTGGGGGGATATTTTCCATTGGGGGATTTTTTCCTGCGGTGCATTATTGCTGGGGGGATATTTTCCATTGGGGGATTTTTTCCTGCGGTGCATTATTGCTGGGGGGGATATTTTCCATTGGGGGATTTTTTCCTGCGGTGCATTATTGCTGGGGGGATATTTTCCATTGGGGGATTTTTTCCTGCGGTGCATTATTGCTGGGGGGATATTTTCCATTGGGGGATTTTTTCCTGCGGTGCATTATTGCTGGGGGGATATTTTCCATTGGGGGATTTTTTCCTGCGGTGCATTATTGCTGGGGGGATATTTTCCATTGGGGATTTTTTCCTGCGGTGCATTATTGCTGGGGGGATATTTTCCATTGGGGGATTTTTTCCTGCGGTGCATTATTGCTGGGGGGATATTTTCCATTGGGGGATTTTTTCCTGCGGTGCATTATTGCTGGGGGGATATTTTCCATTGGGGGATTTTTTCCTGCGGTGCATTATTGCTGGGGGGATATTTTCCATTGGGGGATTTTTTCCTGCGGTGCATTATTGCTGGGGGGATATTTTCCATTGGGGGATTTTTTCCTGCGGTGCATTATTGCTGGGGGGATATTTTCCATTGGGGGATTTTTTCCTGCGGTGCATTATTGCTGGGGGGATATTTTCCATTGGGGGATTTTTTCCTGCGGTGCATTATTGCTGGGGGGATATTTTCCATTGGGGGATTTTTTCCTGCGGTGCATTATTGCTGGGGGGATATTTTCCATTGGGGGATTTTTTCCTGCGGTGCATTATTGCTGGGGGGATATTTTCCATTGGGGGATTTTTTCCTGCGGTGCATTATTGCTGGGGGGATATTTTCCATTGGGGGATTTTTTCCTGCGGTGCATTATTGCTGGGGGGATATTTTCCATTGGGGGATTTTTTCCTGCGGTGCATTATTGCTGGGGGGATATTTTCCATTGGGGGATTTTTTCCTGCGGTGCATTATTGCTGGGGGGATATTTTCCATTGGGGGATTTTTTCCTGCGGTGCATTATTGCTGGGGGGATATTTTCCATTGGGGGATTTTTTCCTGCGGTGCATTATTGCTGGGGGGATATTTTCCATTGGGGGATTTTTTCCTGCGGTGCATTATTGCTGGGGGGATATTTTCCATTGGGGGATTTTTTCCTGCGGTGCATTATTGCTGGGGGGATATTTTCCATTGGGGGATTTTTTCCTGCGGTGCATTATTGCTGGGGGGATATTTTCCATTGGGGGATTTTTTCCTGCGGTGCATTATTGCTGGGGGGATATTTTCCATTGGGGGATTTTTTCCTGCGGTGCATTATTGCTGGGGGGATATTTTCCATTGGGGGATTTTTTCCTGCGGTGCATTATTGCTGGGGGGATATTTTCCATTGGGGGATTTTTTCCTGCGGTGCATTATTGCTGGGGGGATATTTTCCATTGGGGGATTTTTTCCTGCGGTGCATTATTGCTGGGGGGATATTTTCCATTGGGGGATTTTTTCCTGCGGTGCATTATTGCTGGGGGGATATTTTCCATTGGGGGATTTTTTCCTGCGGTGCATTATTGCTGGGGGGATATTTTCCATTGGGGGATTTTTTCCTGCGGTGCATTATTGCTGGGGGGATATTTTCCATTGGGGGATTTTTTCCTGCGGTGCATTATTGCTGGGGGGATATTTTCCATTGGGGATTTTTTCCTGCGGTGCATTATTGCTGGGGGGATATTTTCCATTGGGGATTTTTTCCTGCGGTGCATTATTGCTGGGGGGATATTTTCCATTGGGGGATTTTTTCCTGCGGTGCATTATTGCTGGGGGGATATTTTCCATTGGGGGATTTTTTCCTGCGGTGCATTATTGCTGGGGGGATATTTTCCATTGGGAGATTTTTTCCTGCGGTGCATTATTGCTGGGGGATATTTTCCATTGGGGATTTTTTCCTGCGGTGCATTATTGCTGGGGGGATATTTTCCATTGGGAGATTTTTTCCTGCGGTGCATTATTGCTGGGGGATATTTTCCATTGGGGGATTTTTTCCTGCGGTGCATTATTGCTGGGGGGATATTTTCCATTGGGAGATTTTTTCCTGCGGTGCATTATTGCTGGGGGGATATTTTCCATTGGGAGATTTTTTCCTGCGGTGCATTATTGCTGGGGGGATATTTTCCATTGGGGATTTTTTCCTGCGGTGCATTATTGCTGGGGGGATATTTTCCATTGGGAGATTTTTTCCTGCGGTGCATTATTGCTGGGGGGATATTTTCCATTGGGAGATTTTTTCCTGCGGTGCATTATTGCTGGGGGGATATTTTCCATTGGGAGATTTTTTCCTGCGGTGCATTATTGCTGGGGGGATATTTTCCATTGGGAGATTTTTTCCTGCGGTGCATTATTGCTGGGGGGATATTTTCCATTGGGGGATTTTTTCCTGCGGTGCATTATTGCTGGGGGGATATTTTCCATTGGGGGATTTTTTCCTGCGGTGCATTATTGCTGGGGGGATATTTTCCATTGGGGGATTTTTTCCTGCGGTGCATTATTGCTGGGGGGATATTTTCCATTGGGGGATTTTTTCCTGCGGTGCATTATTGCTGGGGGGATATTTTCCATTGGGGGATTTTTTCCTGCGGTGCATTATTGCTGGGGGGATATTTTCCATTGGGGATTTTTTCCTGCGGTGCATTATTGCTGGGGGGATATTTTCCATTGGGGGATTTTTTCCTGCGGTGCATTATTGCTGGGGGGGATATTTTCCATTGGGGGATTTTTTCCTGCGGTGCATTATTGCTGGGGGGATATTTTCCATTGGGGGATTTTTTCCTGCGGTGCATTATTGCTGGGGGGATATTTTCCATTGGGGGATTTTTTCCTGCGGTGCATTATTGCTGGGGGGATATTTTCCATTGGGGGATTTTTTCCTGCGGTGCATTATTGCTGGGGGGATATTTTCCATTGGGGGATTTTTTCCTGCGGTGCATTATTGCTGGGGGGGATATTTTCCATTGGGGGATTTTTTCCTGCGGTGCATTATTGCTGGGGGGGATTTTTTCCTGCGGTGCATTATTGCTGGGGGGGATATTTTCCATTGGGGGATTTTTTCCTGCGGTGCATTATTGCTGGGGGGATATTTTCCATTGGGGGATTTTTTCCTGCGGTGCATTATTGCTGGGGGGATATTTTCCATTGGGGGATTTTTTCCTGCGGTGCATTATTGCTGGGGGGATATTTTCCATTGGGGGATTTTTTCCTGCGGTGCATTATTGCTGGGGGGATATTTTCCATTGGGGGATTTTTTCCTGCGGTGCATTATTGCTGGGGGGATATTTTCCATTGGGGGATTTTTTCCTGCGGTGCATTATTGCTGGGGGGATATTTTCCATTGGGGGATTTTTTCCTGCGGTGCATTATTGCTGGGGGGATATTTTCCATTGGGGGATTTTTTCCTGCGGTGCATTATTGCTGGGGGGATATTTTCCATTGGGGGATTTTTTCCTGCGGTGCATTATTGCTGGGGGGATATTTTCCATTGGGGGATTTTTTCCTGCGGTGCATTATTGCTGGGGGGATATTTTCCATTGGGGGATTTTTTCCTGCGGTGCATTATTGCTGGGGGGATATTTTCCATTGGGGGATTTTTTCCTGCGGTGCATTATTGCTGGGGGATATTTTCCATTGGGGGATTTTTTCCTGCGGTGCATTATTGCTGGGGGGATATTTTCCATTGGGGGATTTTTTCCTGCGGTGCATTATTGCTGGGGGGATATTTTCCATTGGGGGATTTTTTCCTGCGGTGCATTATTGCTGGGGGGATATTTTCCATTGGGGGATTTTTTCCTGCGGTGCATTATTGCTGGGGGGATATTTTCCATTGGGGGATTTTTTCCTGCGGTGCATTATTGCTGGGGGGATATTTTCCATTGGGGGATTTTTTCCTGCGGTGCATTATTGCTGGGGGGATATTTTCCATTGGGGGATTTTTTCCTGCGGTGCATTATTGCTGGGGGGATATTTTCCATTGGGGGATTTTTTCCTGCGGTGCATTATTGCTGGGGGGATATTTTCCATTGGGGGATTTTTTCCTGCGGTGCATTATTGCTGGGGGGATATTTTCCATTGGGGGATTTTTTCCTGCGGTGCATTATTGCTGGGGGGATATTTTCCATTGGGGGATTTTTTCCTGCGGTGCATTATTGCTGGGGGGATATTTTCCATTGGGGGATTTTTTCCTGCGGTGCATTATTGCTGGGGGGATATTTTCCATTGGGGGATTTTTTCCTGCGGTGCATTATTGCTGGGGGGGATATTTTCCATTGGGGGATTTTTTCCTGCGGTGCATTATTGCTGGGGGGGATATTTTCCATTGGGGGATTTTTTCCTGCGGTGCATTATTGCTGGGGGGGATATTTTCCATTGGGGGATTTTTTCCTGCGGTGCATTATTGCTGGGGGGATATTTTCCATTGGGGGATTTTTTCCTGCGGTGCATTATTGCTGGGGGGGATATTTTCCATTGGGGGATTTTTTCCTGCGGTGCATTATTGCTGGGGGGATATTTTCCATTGGGGGATTTTTTCCTGCGGTGCATTATTGCTGGGGGGATATTTTCCATTGGGGGATTTTTTCCTGCGGTGCATTATTGCTGGGGGGATATTTTCCATTGGGGGATTTTTTCCTGCGGTGCATTATTGCTGGGGGGATATTTTCCATTGGGGGATTTTTTCCTGCGGTGCATTATTGCTGGGGGGATATTTTCCATTGGGGGATTTTTTCCTGCGGTGCATTATTGCTGGGGGGATATTTTCCATTGGGGGATTTTTTCCTGCGGTGCATTATTGCTGGGGGGATATTTTCCATTGGGGGATTTTTTCCTGCGGTGCATTATTGCTGGGGGGATATTTTCCATTGGGGATTTTTTCCTGCGGTGCATTATTGCTGGGGGGATATTTTCCATTGGGAGTTTTTTTCCTGCGGTGCATTATTGCTGGGGGGATATTTTCCATTGGGGGATTTTTTCCTGCGGTGCATTATTGCTGGGGGGATATTTTCCATTGGGGGATTTTTTCCTGCGGTGCATTATTGCTGGGGGGATATTTTCCATTGGGGGATTTTTTCCTGCGGTGCATTATTGCTGGGGGGATATTTTCCATTGGGGGATTTTTTCCTGCGGTGCATTATTGCTGGGGGGATATTTTCCATTGGGGGATTTTTTCCTGCGGTGCATTATTGCTGGGGGGGATATTTTCCATTGGGGGATTTTTTCCTGCGGTGCATTATTGCTGGGGGGGATATTTTCCATTGGGGGATTTTTTCCTGCGGTGCATTATTGCTGGGGGGATATTTTCCATTGGGGGATTTTTTCCTGCGGTGCATTATTGCTGGGGGGATATTTTCCATTGGGGGATTTTTTCCTGCGGTGCATTATTGCTGGGGGGATATTTTCCATTGGGGGATTTTTTCCTGCGGTGCATTATTGCTGGGGGGATATTTTCCATTGGGGGATTTTTTCCTGCGGTGCATTATTGCTGGGGGGGATATTTTCCATTGGGGGATTTTTTCCTGCGGTGCATTATTGCTGGGGGGATATTTTCCATTGGGGGATTTTTTCCTGCGGTGCATTATTGCTGGGGGGATATTTTCCATTGGGGGATTTTTTCCTGCGGTGCATTATTGCTGGGGGGATATTTTCCATTGGGGGATTTTTTCCTGCGGTGCATTATTGCTGGGGGGATATTTTCCATTGGGGGATTTTTTCCTGCGGTGCATTATTGCTGGGGGGATATTTTCCATTGGGGGATTTTTTCCTGCGGTGCATTATTGCTGGGGGGATATTTTCCATTGGGGGATTTTTTCCTGCGGTGCATTATTGCTGGGGGGATATTTTCCATTGGGGGATTTTTTCCTGCGGTGCATTATTGCTGGGGGGATATTTTCCATTGGGGGATTTTTTCCTGCGGTGCATTATTGCTGGGGGGGATATTTTCCATTGGGGGATTTTTTCCTGCGGTGCATTATTGCTGGGGGGATATTTTCCATTGGGGGATTTTTTCCTGCGGTGCATTATTGCTGGGGGGATATTTTCCATTGGGGGATTTTTTCCTGCGGTGCATTATTGCTGGGGGGATATTTTCCATTGGGGGATTTTTTCCTGCGGTGCATTATTGCTGGGGGGATATTTTCCATTGGGGAGATTTTTTCCTGCGGTGCATTATTGCTGGGGGGATATTTTCCATTGGGGGATTTTTTCCTGCGGTGCATTATTGCTGGGGGATATTTTCCATTGGGGGATTTTTTCCTGCGGTGCATTATTGCTGGAGGGATATTTTCCATTGGGGGATTTTTTCCTGCGGTGCATTATTGCTGGAGGGATATTTTCCATTGGGGGATTTTTTCCTGCGGTGCATTATTGCTGGAGGGATATTTTCCATTGGGGGATTTTTTCCTGCGGTGCATTATTGCTGGAGGGATATTTTCCATTGGGGGATTTTTTCCTGCGGTGCATTATTGCTGGAGGGATATTTTCCATTGGGGGATTTTTTCCTGCGGTGCATTATTGCTGGAGGGATATTTTCCATTGGGGGATTTTTTCCTGCGGTGCATTATTGCTGGAGGGATATTTTCCATTGGGGGATTTTTTCCTGCGGTGCATTATTGCTGGAGGGATATTTTCCATTGGGGGATTTTTTCCTGCGGTGCATTATTGCTGGAGGGATATTTTCCATTGGGGGATTTTTTCCTGCGGTGCATTATTGCTGGAGGGATATTTTCCATTGGGGGATTTTTTCCTGCGGTGCATTATTGCTGGAGGGATATTTTCCATTGGGGGATTTTTTCCTGCGGTGCATTATTGCTGGAGGGATATTTTCCATTGGGGGATTTTTTCCTGCGGTGCATTATTGCTGGAGGGATATTTTCCATTGGGGGATTTTTTCCTGCGGTGCATTATTGCTGGAGGGATATTTTCCATTGGGGGATTTTTTCCTGCGGTGCATTATTGCTGGAGGGATATTTTCCATTGGGGGATTTTTTCCTGCGGTGCATTATTGCTGGAGGGATATTTTCCATTGGGGGATTTTTTCCTGCGGTGCATTATTGCTGGAGGGATATTTTCCATTGGGGGATTTTTTCCTGCGGTGCATTATTGCTGGAGGGATATTTTCCATTGGGGGATTTTTTCCTGCGGTGCATTATTGCTGGAGGGATATTTTCCATTGGGGGATTTTTTCCTGCGGTGCATTATTGCTGGAGGGATATTTTCCATTGGGGGATTTTTTCCTGCGGTGCATTATTGCTGGAGGGATATTTTCCATTGGGGGATTTTTTCCTGCGGTGCATTATTGCTGGAGGGATATTTTCCATTGGGGGATTTTTTCCTGCGGTGCATTATTGCTGGAGGGATATTTTCCATTGGGGGATTTTTTCCTGCGGTGCATTATTGCTGGAGGGATATTTTCCATTGGGGGATTTTTTCCTGCGGTGCATTATTGCTGGAGGGATATTTTCCATTGGGGGATTTTTTCCTGCGGTGCATTATTGCTGGAGGGATATTTTCCATTGGGGGATTTTTTCCTGCGGTGCATTATTGCTGGAGGGATATTTTCCATTGGGGATTTTTTCCTGCGGTGCATTATTGCTGGAGGGATATTTTCCATTGGGGGATTTTTTCCTGCGGTGCATTATTGCTGGAGGGATATTTTCCATTGGGGGATTTTTTCCTGCGGTGCATTATTGCTGGAGGGATATTTTCCATTGGGGGATTTTTTCCTGCGGTGCATTATTGCTGGAGGGATATTTTCCATTGGGGGATTTTTTCCTGCGGTGCATTATTGCTGGAGGGATATTTTCCATTGGGGGATTTTTTCCTGCGGTGCATTATTGCTGGAGGGATATTTTCCATTGGGAGATTTTTTCCTGCGGTGCATTATTGCTGGGGGGATATTTTCCATTGGGAGATTTTTTCCTGCGGTGCATTATTGCTGGAGGGATATTTTCCATTGGGGGATTTTTTCCTGCGGTGCATTATTGCTGGGGGGATATTTTCCATTGGGAGATTTTTTCCTGCGGTGCATTATTGCTGGGGGGATATTTTCCATTGGGAGATTTTTTCCTGCGGTGCATTATTGCTGGAGGGATATTTTCCATTGGGGGATTTTTTCCTGCGGTGCATTATTGCTGGGGGGATATTTTCCATTGGGAGATTTTTTCCTGCGGTGCATTATTGCTGGGGGGATATTTTCCATTGGGAGATTTTTTCCTGCGGTGCATTATTGCTGGGGGGATATTTTCCATTGGGAGATTTTTTCCTGCGGTGCATTATTGCTGGGGGGATATTTTCCATTGGGAGATTTTTTCCTGCGGTGCATTATTGCTGGGGGGATATTTTCCATTGGGGGATTTTTTCCTGCGGTGCATTATTGCTGGGGGGATATTTTCCATTGGGGGATTTTTTCCTGCGGTGCATTATTGCTGGGGGGATATTTTCCATTGGGGGATTTTTTCCTGCGGTGCATTATTGCTGGGGGGATATTTTCCATTGGGGGATTTTTTCCTGCGGTGCATTATTGCTGGGGGGATATTTTCCATTGGGGGATTTTTTCCTGCGGTGCATTATTGCTGGGGGGATATTTTCCATTGGGAGATTTTTTCCTGC
The DNA here is from genome assembly GCF_036898095.1 of Palaemon carinicauda. Classification (NCBI taxonomy): domain Eukaryota; kingdom Metazoa; phylum Arthropoda; class Malacostraca; order Decapoda; family Palaemonidae; genus Palaemon; species Palaemon carinicauda. The sequence goes on along the minus strand of NC_090743.1, from coordinate 110,938,879 downwards.
GGTGCATTATTGCTGGGGGGATATTTTCCATTGGGGGATTTTTTCCTGCGGTGCATTATTGCTGGGGGGATATTTTCCATTGGGGGATTTTTTCCTGCGGTGCATTATTGCTGGGGGGATATTTTCCATTGGGGGATTTTTTCCTGCGGTGCATTATTGCTGGGGGATATTTTCCATTGGGGGATTTTTTCCTGCGGTGCATTATTGCTGGGGGGATATTTTCCATTGGGGGATTTTTTCCTGCGGTGCATTATTGCTGGGGGGGATATTTTCCATTGGGGGATTTTTTCCTGCGGTGCATTATTGCTGGGGGGATATTTTCCATTGGGGGATTTTTTCCTGCGGTGCATTATTGCTGGGGGGGATATTTTCCATTGGGGGATTTTTTCCTGCGGTGCATTATTGCTGGGGGGGGGGATTTTTTCCTGCGGTGCATTATTGCTGGGGGGATATTTTCCATTGGGGGATTTTTTCCTGCGGTGCATTATTGCTGGGGGGATATTTTCCATTGGGGGATTTTTTCCTGCGGTGCATTATTGCTGGGGGGATATTTTCCATTGGGGGATTTTTTCCTGCGGTGCATTATTGCTGGGGGGATATTTTCCATTGGGGGATTTTTTCCTGCGGTGCATTATTGCTGGGGGGGATATTTTCCATTGGGGGATTTTTTCCTGCGGTGCATTATTGCTGGATATTTTCCATTGGGGGATTTTTTCCTGCGGTGCATTATTGCTGGGGGGATATTTTCCATTGGGGGATTTTTTCCTGCGGTGCATTATTGCTGGGGGGATATTTTCCATTGGGGGATTTTTTCCTGCGGTGCATTATTGCTGGGGGGATATTTTCCATTGGGGGATTTTTTCCTGCGGTGCATTATTGCTGGGGGGGATATTTTCCATTGGGGGATTTTTTCCTGCGGTGCATTATTGCTGGGGGGGATATTTTCCATTGGGGGATTTTTTCCTGCGGTGCATTATTGCTGGGGGGGATATTTTCCATTGGGGGATTTTTTCCTGCGGTGCATTATTGCTGGGGGGGATATTTTCCATTGGGGGATTTTTTCCTGCGGTGCATTATTGCTGGAGGGGATATTTTCCATTGGGGGATTTTTTCCTGCGGTGCATTATTGCTGGGGGGATATTTTCCATTGGGGGATTTTTTCCTGCGGTGCATTATTGCTGGGGGGATATTTTCCATTGGGGGATTTTTTCCTGCGGTGCATTATTGCTGGGGGGATATTTTCCATTGGGGGATTTTTTCCTGCGGTGCATTATTGCTGGGGGGATATTTTCCATTGGGGGATTTTTTCCTGCGGTGCATTATTGCTGGGGGGGATATTTTCCATTGGGGGATTTTTTCCTGCGGTGCATTATTGCTGGGGGGATATTTTCCATTGGGGGATTTTTTCCTGCGGTGCATTATTGCTGGGGGGGATATTTTCCATTGGGGGATTTTTTCCTGCGGTGCATTATTGCTGGGGGGATATTTTCCATTGGGGGATTTTTTCCTGCGGTGCATTATTGCTGGGGGGATATTTTCCATTGGGGGATTTTTTCCTGCGGTGCATTATTGCTGGGGGGATATTTTCCATTGGGGGATTTTTTCCTGCGGTGCATTATTGCTGGGGGGATATTTTCCATTGGGGGATTTTTTCCTGCGGTGCATTATTGCTGGGGGGATATTTTCCATTGGGGGATTTTTTCCTGCGGTGCATTATTGCTGGGGGGATATTTTCCATTGGGGGATTTTTTCCTGCGGTGCATTATTGCTGGAGGGATATTTTCCATTGGGGGATTTTTTCCTGCGGTGCATTATTGCTGGAGGGATATTTTCCATTGGGGGATTTTTTCCTGCGGTGCATTATTGCTGGAGGGATATTTTCCATTGGGGGATTTTTTCCTGCGGTGCATTATTGCTGGAGGGATATTTTCCATTGGGGGATTTTTTCCTGCGGTGCATTATTGCTGGAGGGATATTTTCCATTGGGGGATTTTTTCCTGCGGTGCATTATTGCTGGAGGGATATTTTCCATTGGGGGATTTTTTCCTGCGGTGCATTATTGCTGGAGGGATATTTTCCATTGGGGGATTTTTTCCTGCGGTGCATTATTGCTGGAGGGATATTTTCCATTGGGGGATTTTTTCCTGCGGTGCATTATTGCTGGAGGGATATTTTCCATCGGGGGATTTTTTCCTGCGGTGCATTATTGCTGGAGGGATATTTTCCATTGGGGGATTTTTTCCTGCGGTGCATTATTGCTGGAGGGATATTTTCCATTGGGGGATTTTTTCCTGCGGTGCATTATTGCTGGAGGGATATTTTCCATTGGGGGATTTTTTCCTGCGGTGCATTATTGCTGGAGGGATATTTTCCATTGGGGGATTTTTTCCTGCGGTGCATTATTGCTGGAGGGATATTTTCCATTGGGGGATTTTTTCCTGCGGTGCATTATTGCTGGAGGGATATTTTCCATTGGGGGATTTTTTCCTGCGGTGCATTATTGCTGGAGGGATATTTTCCATTGGGGGATTTTTTCCTGCGGTGCATTATTGCTGGAGGGATATTTTCCATTGGGGGATTTTTTCCTGCGGTGCATTATTGCTGGAGGGATATTTTCCATTGGGGGATTTTTTCCTGCGGTGCATTATTGCTGGAGGGATATTTTCCATTGGGGGATTTTTTCCTGCGGTGCATTATTGCTGGAGGGATATTTTCCATTGGGGGATTTTTTCCTGCGGTGCATTATTGCTGGAGGGATATTTTCCATTGGGGGATTTTTTCCTGCGGTGCATTATTGCTGGAGGGATATTTTCCATTGGGGGATTTTTTCCTGCGGTGCATTATTGCTGGAGGGATATTTTCCATTGGGGGATTTTTTCCTGCGGTGCATTATTGCTGGGGGGATATTTTCCATTGGGGATTTTTTCCTGCGGTGCATTATTGCTGGGGGGATATTTTCCATTGGGGGATTTTTTCCTGCGGTGCATTATTGCTGGGGGGATATTTTCCATTGGGGGATTTTTTCCTGCGGTGCATTATTGCTGGAGGGATATTTTCCATTGGGGGATTTTTTCCTGCGGTGCATTATTGCTGGAGGGATATTTTCCATTGGGGGATTTTTTCCTGCGGTGCATTATTGCTGGAGGGATATTTTCCATTGGGGGATTTTTTCCTGCGGTGCATTATTGCTGGGGGGATATTTTCCATTGGGAGATTTTTTCCTGCGGTGCATTATTGCTGGAGGGATATTTTCCATTGGGGGATTTTTTCCTGCGGTGCATTATTGCTGGGGGGATATTTTCCATTGGGAGATTTTTTCCTGCGGTGCATTATTGCTGGGGGGATATTTTCCATTGGGAGATTTTTTCCTGCGGTGCATTATTGCTGGAGGGATATTTTCCATTGGGGGATTTTTTCCTGCGGTGCATTATTGCTGGGGGGATATTTTCCATTGGGAGATTTTTTCCTGCGGTGCATTATTGCTGGGGGGATATTTTCCATTGGGGGATTTTTTCCTGCGGTGCATTATTGCTGGGGGGATATTTTCCATTGGGAGATTTTTTCCTGCGGTGCATTATTGCTGGAGGGATATTTTCCATTGGGAGATTTTTTCCTGCGGTGCATTATTGCTGGGGGGATATTTTCCATTGGGGGATTTTTTCCTGCGGTGCATTATTGCTGGGGGGATATTTTCCATTGGGGGATTTTTTCCTGCGGTGCATTATTGCTGGGGGGATATTTTCCATTGGGGGATTTTTTCCTGCGGTGCATTATTGCTGGGGGGATATTTTCCATTGGGGGATTTTTTCCTGCGGTGCATTATTGCTGGGGGGATATTTTCCATTGGGGGATTTTTTCCTGCGGTGCATTATTGCTGGGGGGGATATTTTCCATTGGGGGATTTTTTCCTGCGGTGCATTATTGCTGGGGGGATATTTTCCATTGGGAGATTTTTTCCTGCGGTGCATTATTGCTGGGGGGGATATTTTCCATTGGGGGATTTTTTCCTGCGGTGCATTATTGCTGGGGGGATATTTTCCATTGGGGGATTTTTTCCTGCGGTGCATTATTGCTGGGGGGATATTTTCCATTGGGGGATTTTTTCCTGCGGTGCATTATTGCTGGGGGGATATTTTCCATTGGGGGATTTTTTCCTGCGGTGCATTATTGCTGGAGGGGATATTTTCCATTGGGGGATTTTTTCCTGCGGTGCATTATTGCTGGGGGGGATATTTTCCATTGGGGGATTTTTTCCTGCGGTGCATTATTGCTGGGGGGGGATATTTTCCATTGGGGGATTTTTTCCTGCGGTGCATTATTGCTGGGGGGGATATTTTCCATTGGGGGATTTTTTCCTGCGGTGCATTATTGCTGGGGGGGATTTTTTCCTGCGGTGCATTATTGCTGGGGGGGATATTTTCCATTGGGGGATTTTTTCCTGCGGTGCATTATTGCTGGGGGGATATTTTCCATTGGGGGATTTTTTCCTGCGGTGCATTATTGCTGGGGGGATATTTTCCATTGGGGGATTTTTTCCTGCGGTGCATTATTGCTGGGGGGGGATATTTTCCATTGGGGGATTTTTTCCTGCGGTGCATTATTGCTGGGGGGGATATTTTCCATTGGGGGATTTTTTCCTGCGGTGCATTATTGCTGGGGGGGATTTTTTCCTGCGGTGCATTATTGCTGGGGGGGATATTTTCCATTGGGGGATTTTTTCCTGCGGTGCATTATTGCTGGGGGGATATTTTCCATTGGGGGATTTTTTCCTGCGGTGCATTATTGCTGGGGGGATATTTTCCATTGGGGGATTTTTTCCTGCGGTGCATTATTGCTGGGGGGGATATTTTCCATTGGGGGATTTTTTCCTGCGGTGCATTATTGCTGGGGGGGATATTTTCCATTGGGGGATTTTTTCCTGCGGTGCATTATTGCTGGGGGGGATATTTTCCATTGGGGGATTTTTTCCTGCGGTGCATTATTGCTGGGGGGGATATTTTCCATTGGGGGATTTTTTCCTGCGGTGCATTATTGCTGGAGGGGATATTTTCCATTGGGGGATTTTTTCCTGCGGTGCATTATTGCTGGGGGGATATTTTCCATTGGGGGATTTTTTCCTGCGGTGCATTATTGCTGGGGGGGATATTTTCCATTGGGGGATTTTTTCCTGCGGTGCATTATTGCTGGGGGGATATTTTCCATTGGGGGATTTTTTCCTGCGGTGCATTATTGCTGGGGGGATATTTTCCATTGGGGGATTTTTTCCTGCGGTGCATTATTGCTGGGGGGATATTTTCCATTGGGGGATTTTTTCCTGCGGTGCATTATTGCTGGGGGGATATTTTCCATTGGGGGATTTTTTCCTGCGGTGCATTATTGCTGGGGGGGATATTTTCCATTGGGGGATTTTTTCCTGCGGTGCATTATTGCTGGGGGGATATTTTCCATTGGGAGATTTTTTCCTGCGGTGCATTATTGCTGGGGGGATATTTTCCATTGGGGGATTTTTTCCTGCGGTGCATTATTGCTGGGGGGATATTTTCCATTGGGAGATTTTTTCCTGCGGTGCATTATTGCTGGGGGGATATTTTCCATTGGGAGATTTTTTCCTGCGGTGCATTATTGCTGGGGGGATATTTTCCATTGGGGGATTTTTTCCTGCGGTGCATTATTGCTGGGGGGATATTTTCCATTGGGGGATTTTTTCCTGCGGTGCATTATTGCTGGGGGGGATATTTTCCATTGGGGGATTTTTTCCTGCGGTGCATTATTGCTGGGGGGATATTTTCCATTGGGGGATTTTTTCCTGCGGTGCATTATTGCTGGGGGGATATTTTCCATTGGGGATTTTTTCCTGCGGTGCATTATTGCTGGGGGGATATTTTCCATTGGGGGATTTTTTCCTGCGGTGCATTATTGCTGGAGGGATATTTTCCATTGGGGGATTTTTTCCTGCGGTGCATTATTGCTGGAGGGATATTTTCCATTGGGGGATTTTTTCCTGCGGTGCATTATTGCTGGAGGGATATTTTCCATTGGGGGATTTTTTCCTGCGGTGCATTATTGCTGGAGGGATATTTTCCATTGGGGGATTTTTTCCTGCGGTGCATTATTGCTGGAGGGATATTTTCCATTGGGGGATTTTTTCCTGCGGTGCATTATTGCTGGAGGGATATTTTCCATTGGGGGATTTTTTCCTGCGGTGCATTATTGCTGGAGGGATATTTTCCATTGGGGGATTTTTTCCTGCGGTGCATTATTGCTGGAGGGATATTTTCCATTGGGGGATTTTTTCCTGCGGTGCATTATTGCTGGAGGGATATTTTCCATTGGGGGATTTTTTCCTGCGGTGCATTATTGCTGGAGGGATATTTTCCATTGGGGGATTTTTTCCTGCGGTGCATTATTGCTGGAGGGATATTTTCCATTGGGGGATTTTTTCCTGCGGTGCATTATTGCTGGAGGGATATTTTCCATTGGGGGATTTTTTCCTGCGGTGCATTATTGCTGGAGGGATATTTTCCATTGGGGGATTTTTTCCTGCGGTGCATTATTGCTGGAGGGATATTTTCCATTGGGGGATTTTTTCCTGCGGTGCATTATTGCTGGGGGATATTTTCCATTGGGGGATTTTTTCCTGCGGTGCATTATTGCTGGGGGGATATTTTCCATTGGGGGATTTTTTCCTGCGGTGCATTATTGCTGGAGGGATATTTTCCATTGGGGGATTTTTTCCTGCGGTGCATTATTGCTGGGGGGATATTTTCCATTGGGAGATTTTTTCCTGCGGTGCATTATTGCTGGGGGGATATTTTCCATTGGGAGATTTTTTCCTGCGGTGCATTATTGCTGGGGGATATTTTCCATTGGGGGATTTTTTCCTGCGGTGCATTATTGCTGGGGGGATATTTTCCATTGGGAGATTTTTTCCTGCGGTGCATTATTGCTGGGGGGATATTTTCCATTGGGGGATTTTTTCCTGCGGTGCATTATTGCTGGAGGGATATTTTCCATTGGGGGATTTTTTCCTGCGGTGCATTATTGCTGGGGGGATATTTTCCATTGGGGATTTTTTCCTGCGGTGCATTATTGCTGGGGGGATATTTTCCATTGGGGGATTTTTTCCTGCGGTGCATTATTGCTGGGGGGATATTTTCCATTGGGGGATTTTTTCCTGCGGTGCATTATTGCTGGGGGATATTTTCCATTGGGGGATTTTTTCCTGCGGTGCATTATTGCTGGGGGGATATTTTCCATTGGGGGATTTTTTCCTGCGGTGCATTATTGCTGGGGGGATATTTTCCATTGGGGGATTTTTTCCTGCGGTGCATTATTGCTGGGGGGATATTTTCCATTGGGGGATTTTTTCCTGCGGTGCATTATTGCTGGGGGGATATTTTCCATTGGGGGATTTTTTCCTGCGGTGCATTATTGCTGGGGGGATATTTTCCATTGGGGGATTTTTTCCTGCGGTGCATTATTGCTGGGGGGATATTTTCCATTGGGGGATTTTTTCCTGCGGTGCATTATTGCTGGGGGGATATTTTCCATTGGGGGATTTTTTCCTGCGGTGCATTATTGCTGGGGGGATATTTTCCATTGGGAGATTTTTTCCTGCGGTGCATTATTGCTGGGGGGATATTTTCCATTGGGGGATTTTTTCCTGCGGTGCATTATTGCTGGGGGATATTTTCCATTGGGGGATTTTTTCCTGCGGTGCATTATTGCTGGAGGGATATTTTCCATTGGGGGATTTTTTCCTGCGGTGCATTATTGCTGGAGGGATATTTTCCATTGGGGGATTTTTTCCTGCGGTGCATTATTGCTGGAGGGATATTTTCCATTGGGGGATTTTTTCCTGCGGTGCATTATTGCTGGAGGGATATTTTCCATTGGGGGATTTTTTCCTGCGGTGCATTATTGCTGGAGGGATATTTTCCATTGGGGGATTTTTTCCTGCGGTGCATTATTGCTGGAGGGATATTTTCCATTGGGGGATTTTTTCCTGCGGTGCATTATTGCTGGAGGGATATTTTCCATTGGGGGATTTTTTCCTGCGGTGCATTATTGCTGGAGGGATATTTTCCATTGGGGGATTTTTTCCTGCGGTGCATTATTGCTGGAGGGATATTTTCCATTGGGGGATTTTTTCCTGCGGTGCATTATTGCTGGAGGGATATTTTCCATTGGGGGATTTTTTCCTGCGGTGCATTATTGCTGGAGGGATATTTTCCATTGGGGGATTTTTTCCTGCGGTGCATTATTGCTGGAGGGATATTTTCCATTGGGGGATTTTTTCCTGCGGTGCATTATTGCTGGAGGGATATTTTCCATTGGGGGATTTTTTCCTGCGGTGCATTATTGCTGGAGGGATATTTTCCATTGGGGGATTTTTTCCTGCGGTGCATTATTGCTGGAGGGATATTTTCCATTGGGGGATTTTTTCCTGCGGTGCATTATTGCTGGAGGGATATTTTCCATTGGGGGATTTTTTCCTGCGGTGCATTATTGCTGGAGGGATATTTTCCATTGGGGGATTTTTTCCTGCGGTGCATTATTGCTGGAGGGATATTTTCCATTGGGGGATTTTTTCCTGCGGTGCATTATTGCTGGAGGGATATTTTCCATTGGGGGATTTTTTCCTGCGGTGCATTATTGCTGGAGGGATATTTTCCATTGGGGGATTTTTTCCTGCGGTGCATTATTGCTGGAGGGATATTTTCCATTGGGGGATTTTTTCCTGCGGTGCATTATTGCTGGAGGGATATTTTCCATTGGGGGATTTTTTCCTGCGGTGCATTATTGCTGGGGGGATATTTTCCATTGGGAGATTTTTTCCTGCGGTGCATTATTGCTGTAGGGATATTTTCCATTGGGGGATTTTTTCCTGCGGTGCATTATTGCTGGGGGGATATTTTCCATTGGGGGATTTTTTCCTGCGGTGCATTATTGCTGGGGGGATATTTTCCATTGGGGGATTTTTTCCTGCGGTGCATTATTGCTGGAGGGATATTTTCCATTGGGGGATTTTTTCCTGCGGTGCATTATTGCTGGAGGGATATTTTCCATTGGGAGATTTTTTCCTGCGGTGCATTATTGCTGGGGGGATATTTTCCATTGGGAGATTTTTTCCTGCGGTGCATTATTGCTGGAGGGATATTTTCCATTGGGGGATTTTTTCCTGCGGTGCATTATTGCTGGGGGGATATTTTCCATTGGGGATTTTTTCCTGCGGTGCATTATTGCTGGGGGGATATTTTCCATTGGGAGATTTTTTCCTGCGGTGCATTATTGCTGGAGGGATATTTTCCATTGGGGGATTTTTTCCTGCGGTGCATTATTGCTGGGGGGATATTTTCCATTGGGAGATTTTTTCCTGCGGTGCATTATTGCTGGGGGGATATTTTCCATTGGGAGATTTTTTCCTGCGGTGCATTATTGCTGGGGGGATATTTTCCATTGGGAGATTTTTTCCTGCGGTGCATTATTGCTGGAGGGATATTTTCCATTGGGAGATTTTTTCCTGCGGTGCATTATTGCTGGGGGGATATTTTCCATTGGGGGATTTTTTCCTGCGGTGCATTATTGCTGGGGGGATATTTTCCATTGGGGGATTTTTTCCTGCGGTGCATTATTGCTGGGGGGGATATTTTCCATTGGGGGATTTTTTCCTGCGGTGCATTATTGCTGGGGGGGATATTTTCCATTGGGGGATTTTTTCCTGCGGTGCATTATTGCTGGGGGGATATTTTCCATTGGGGGATTTTTTCCTGCGGTGCATTATTGCTGGGGGGGATATTTTCCATTGGGGGATTTTTTCCTGCGGTGCATTATTGCTGGGGGGATATTTTCCATTGGGAGATTTTTTCCTGCGGTGCATTATTGCTGGGGGGGATATTTTCCATTGGGGGATTTTTTCCTGCGGTGCATTATTGCTGGGGGGATATTTTCCATTGGGGGATTTTTTCCTGCGGTGCATTATTGCTGGGGGGATATTTTCCATTGGGGGATTTTTTCCTGCGGTGCATTATTGCTGGGGGGATATTTTCCATTGGGGGATTTTTTCCTGCGGTGCATTATTGCTGAGGGGATATTTTCCATTGGGGGATTTTTTCCTGCGGTGCATTATTGCTGGGGGGGATATTTTCCATTGGGGGATTTTTTCCTGCGGTGCATTATTGCTGGGGGGGATATTTTCCATTGGGGGATTTTTTCCTGCGGTGCATTATTGCTGGGGGGGATATTTTCCATTGGGGGATTTTTTCCTGCGGTGCATTATTGCTGGGGGGGATTTTTTCCTGCGGTGCATTATTGCTGGGGGGGGGATATTTTCCATTGGGGGATTTTTTCCTGCGGTGCATTATTGCTGGGGGGATATTTTCCATTGGGGGATTTTTTCCTGCGGTGCATTATTGCTGGGGGGGGATATTTTCCATTGGGGGATTTTTTCCTGCGGTGCATTATTGCTGGGGGGGGATATTTTCCATTGGGGGATTTTTTCCTGCGGTGCATTATTGCTGGGGGGGATATTTTCCATTGGGGGATTTTTTCCTGCGGTGCATTATTGCTGGGGGGGATTTTTTCCTGCGGTGCATTATTGCTGGGGGGATATTTTCCATTGGGGGATTTTTTCCTGCGGTGCATTATTGCTGGGGGGATATTTTCCATTGGGGGATTTTTTCCTGCGGTGCATTATTGCTGGGGGGATATTTTCCATTGGGGGATTTTTTCCTGCGGTGCATTATTGCTGGGGGGGATATTTTCCATTGGGGGATTTTTTCCTGCGGTGCATTATTGCTGGGGGGGATATTTTCCATTGGGGGATTTTTTCCTGCGGTGCATTATTGCTGGGGGGGATATTTTCCATTGGGGATTTTTTCCTGCGGTGCATTATTGCTGGGGGGGATATTTCCATTGGGGGATTTTTTCCTGCGGTGCATTATTGCTGGAGGGGATATTTTCCATTGGGGGATTTTTTCCTGCGGTGCATTATTGCTGGGGGGATATTTTCCATTGGGGGATTTTTTCCTGCGGTGCATTATTGCTGGGGGGGATATTTTCCATTGGGGGATTTTTTCCTGCGGTGCATTATTGCTGGGGGGATATTTTCCATTGGGGGATTTTTTCCTGCGGTGCATTATTGCTGGGGGGATATTTTCCATTGGGGGATTTTTTCCTGCGGTGCATTATTGCTGGGGGGGATATTTTCCATTGGGGGATTTTTTCCTGCGGTGCATTATTGCTGGGGGGATATTTTCCATTGGGGGATTTTTTCCTGCGGTGCATTATTGCTGGGGGGGATATTTTCCATTGGGGGATTTTTTCCTGCGGTGCATTATTGCTGGGGGGATATTTTCCATTGGGAGATTTTTTCCTGCGGTGCATTATTGCTGGGGGGATATTTTCCATTGGGGGATTTTTTCCTGCGGTGCATTATTGCTGGGGGGATATTTTCCATTGGGGGATTTTTTCCTGCGGTGCATTATTGCTGGGGGGATATTTTCCATTGGGGGATTTTTTCCTGCGGTGCATTATTGCTGGGGGGATATTTTCCATTGGGGGATTTTTTCCTGCGGTGCATTATTGCTGGGGGGATATTTTCCATTGGGGGATTTTTTCCTGCGGTGCATTATTGCTGGGGGGGATATTTTCCATTGGGGGATTTTTTCCTGCGGTGCATTATTGCTGGGGGGATATTTTCCATTGGGGGATTTTTTCCTGCGGTGCATTATTGCTGGGGGGATATTTTCCATTGGGGGATTTTTTCCTGCGGTGCATTATTGCTGGGGGGATATTTTCCATTGGGGGATTTTTTCCTGCGGTGCATTATTGCTGGGGGGATATTTTCCATTGGGGGATTTTTTCCTGCGGTGCATTATTGCTGGGGGGATATTTTCCATTGGGGGATTTTTTCCTGCGGTGCATTATTGCTGGGGGGATATTTTCCATTGGGGGATTTTTTCCTGCGGTGCATTATTGCTGGGGGGATATTTTCCATTGGGGGATTTTTTCCTGCGGTGCATTATTGCTGGGGGATATTTTCCATTGGGGGATTTTTTCCTGCGGTGCATTATTGCTGGGGGGATATTTTCCATTGGGGGATTTTTTCCTGCGGTGCATTATTGCTGGGGGGATATTTTCCATTGGGGGATTTTTTCCTGCGGTGCATTATTGCTGGGGGGATATTTTCCATTGGGGGATTTTTTCCTGCGGTGCATTATTGCTGGGGGGATATTTTCCATTGGGGGATTTTTTCCTGCGGTGCATTATTGCTGGGGGGATATTTTCCATTGGGGGATTTTTTCCTGCGGTGCATTATTGCTGGGGGGATATTTTCCATTGGGGGATTTTTTCCTGCGGTGCATTATTGCTGGGGGGATATTTTCCATTGGGGGATTTTTTCCTGCGGTGCATTATTGCTGGGGGATATTTTCCATTGGGGGATTTTTTCCTGCGGTGCATTATTGCTGGGGGATATTTTCCATTGGGGGATTTTTTCCTGCGGTGCATTATTGCTGGGGGATATTTTCCATTGGGGGATTTTTTCCTGCGGTGCATTATTGCTGGGGGGATATTTTCCATTGGGGGATTTTTTCCTGCGGTGCATTATTGCTGGGGGGATATTTTCCATTGGGGGATTTTTTCCTGCGGTGCATTATTGCTGGGGGATATTTTCCATTGGGGGATTTTTTCCTGCGGTGCATTATTGCTGGGGGGATATTTTCCATTGGGGGATTTTTTCCTGCGGTGCATTATTGCTGGGGGGATATTTTCCATTGGGGGATTTTTTCCTGCGGTGCATTATTGCTGGGGGGATATTTTCCATTGGGGGATTTTTTCCTGCGGTGCATTATTGCTGGGGGGATATTTTCCATTGGGGGATTTTTTCCTGCGGTGCATTATTGCTGGGGGGATATTTTCCATTGGGGGATTTTTTCCTGCGGTGCATTATTGCTGGGGGGATATTTTCCATTGGGGGATTTTTTCCTGCGGTGCATTATTGCTGGGGGGATATTTTCCATTGGGGGATTTTTTCCTGCGGTGCATTATTGCTGGGGGGATATTTTCCATTGGGGGATTTTTTCCTGCGGTGCATTATTGCTGGAGGGATATTTTCCATTGGGGGATTTTTTCCTGCGGTGCATTATTGCTGGGGGGATATTTTCCATTGGGGGATTTTTTCCTGCGGTGCATTATTGCTGGGGGGATATTTTCCATTGGGGGATTTTTTCCTGCGGTGCATTATTGCTGGGGGGATATTTTCCATTGGGGGATTTTTTCCTGCGGTGCATTATTGCTGGGGGGATATTTTCCATTGGGGGATTTTTTCCTGCGGTGCATTATTGCTGGGGGGATATTTTCCATTGGGAGATTTTTTCCTGCGGTGCATTATTGCTGGGGGGATATTTTCCATTGGGGGATTTTTTCCTGCGGTGCATTATTGCTGGGGGGATATTTTCCATTGGGGGATTTTTTCCTGCGGTGCATTATTGCTGGGGGGATATTTTCCATTGGGGGATTTTTTCCTGCGGTGCATTATTGCTGGGGGGATATTTTCCATTGGGGGATTTTTTCCTGCGGTGCATTATTGCTGGGGGGATATTTTCCATTGGGGGATTTTTTCCTGCGGTGCATTATTGCTGGAGGGATATTTTCCATTGGGGGATTTTTTCCTGCGGTGCATTATTGCTGGAGGGATATTTTCCATTGGGGGATTTTTTCCTGCGGTGCATTATTGCTGGAGGGATATTTTCCATTGGGGGATTTTTTCCTGCGGTGCATTATTGCTGGAGGGATATTTTCCATTGGGGGATTTTTTCCTGCGGTGCATTATTGCTGGAGGGATATTTTCCATTGGGGGATTTTTTCCTGCGGTGCATTATTGCTGGAGGGATATTTTCCATTGGGGGATTTTTTCCTGCGGTGCATTATTGCTGGAGGGATATTTTCCATTGGGGGATTTTTTCCTGCGGTGCATTATTGCTGGAGGGATATTTTCCATTGGGGGATTTTTTCCTGCGGTGCATTATTGCTGGAGGGATATTTTCCATTGGGGGATTTTTTCCTGCGGTGCATTATTGCTGGAGGGATATTTTCCATTGGGGGATTTTTTCCTGCGGTGCATTATTGCTGGAGGGATATTTTCCATTGGGGGATTTTTTCCTGCGGTGCATTATTGCTGGAGGGATATTTTCCATTGGGGGATTTTTTCCTGCGGTGCATTATTGCTGGAGGGATATTTTCCATTGGGGGATTTTTTCCTGCGGTGCATTATTGCTGGAGGGATATTTTCCATTGGGGGATTTTTTCCTGCGGTGCATTATTGCTGGAGGGATATTTTCCATTGGGGGATTTTTTCCTGCGGTGCATTATTGCTGGAGGGATATTTTCCATTGGGGGATTTTTTCCTGCGGTGCATTATTGCTGGAGGGATATTTTCCATTGGGGGATTTTTTCCTGCGGTGCATTATTGCTGGAGGGATATTTTCCATTGGGGGATTTTTTCCTGCGGTGCATTATTGCTGGAGGGATATTTTCCATTGGGGGATTTTTTCCTGCGGTGCATTATTGCTGGAGGGATATTTTCCATTGGGGGATTTTTTCCTGCGGTGCATTATTGCTGGAGGGATATTTTCCATTGGGGGATTTTTTCCTGCGGTGCATTATTGCTGGAGGGATATTTTCCATTGGGGGATTTTTTCCTGCGGTGCATTATTGCTGGAGGGATATTTTCCATTGGGGATTTTTTCCTGCGGTGCATTATTGCTGGAGGGATATTTTCCATTGGGGGATTTTTTCCTGCGGTGCATTATTGCTGGGGGATATTTTCCATTGGGGGATTTTTTCCTGCGGTGCATTATTGCTGGGGGGATATTTTCCATTGGGGGATTTTTTCCTGCGGTGCATTATTGCTGGAGGGATATTTTCCATTGGGGGATTTTTTCCTGCGGTGCATTATTGCTGGAGGGATATTTTCCATTGGGGGATTTTTTCCTGCGGTGCATTATTGCTGGGGGGATATTTTCCATTGGGGGATTTTTTCCTGCGGTGCATTATTGCTGGAGGGATATTTTCCATTGGGGGATTTTTTCCTGCGGTGCATTATTGCTGGGGGGATATTTTCCATTGGGGGATTTTTTCCTGCGGTGCATTATTGCTGGGGGGATATTTTCCATTGGGAGATTTTTTCCTGCGGTGCATTATTGCTGGGGGATATTTTCCATTGGGGGATTTTTTCCTGCGGTGCATTATTGCTGGGGGGATATTTTCCATTGGGGGATTTTTTCCTGCGGTGCATTATTGCTGGGGGGATATTTTCCATTGGGAGATTTTTTCCTGCGGTGCATTATTGCTGGGGGGATATTTTCCATTGGGGGATTTTTTCCTGCGGTGCATTATTGCTGGAGGGATATTTTCCATTGGGGGATTTTTTCCTGCGGTGCATTATTGCTGGGGGGATATTTTCCATTGGGGGATTTTTTCCTGCGGTGCATTATTGCTGGGGGGATATTTTCCATTGGGGGATTTTTTCCTGCGGTGCATTATTGCTGGGGGGGATATTTTCCATTGGGGGATTTTTTCCTGCGGTGCATTATTGCTGGGGGGATATTTTCCATTGGGGGATTTTTTCCTGCGGTGCATTATTGCTGGGGGGATATTTTCCATTGGGGGATTTTTTCCTGCGGTGCATTATTGCTGGGGGGGATATTTTCCATTGGGGGATTTTTTCCTGCGGTGCATTATTGCTGGGGGGATATTTTCCATTGGGGGATTTTTTCCTGCGGTGCATTATTGCTGGGGGGATATTTTCCATTGGGGGATTTTTTCCTGCGGTGCATTATTGCTGGGGGGATATTTTCCATTGGGGGATTTTTTCCTGCGGTGCATTATTGCTGGGGGGATATTTTCCATTGGGGGATTTTTTCCTGCGGTGCATTATTGCTGGGGGGATATTTTCCATTGGGGGATTTTTTCCTGCGGTGCATTATTGCTGGGGGGATATTTTCCATTGGGGGATTTTTTCCTGCGGTGCATTATTGCTGGGGGGGATATTTTCCATTGGGGGATTTTTTCCTGCGGTGCATTATTGCTGGGGGGATATTTTCCATTGGGGGATTTTTTCCTGCGGTGCATTATTGCTGGGGGGGATATTTTCCATTGGGGGATTTTTTCCTGCGGTGCATTATTGCTGGGGGGATATTTTCCATTGGGGGATTTTTTCCTGCGGTGCATTATTGCTGGGGGGGATATTTTCCATTGGGGGATTTTTTCCTGCGGTGCATTATTGCTGGGGGGATATTTTCCATTGGGGGATTTTTTCCTGCGGTGCATTATTGCTGGGGGGATATTTTCCATTGGGGGATTTTTTCCTGCGGTGCATTATTGCTGGGGGGATATTTTCCATTGGGGGATTTTTTCCTGCGGTGCATTATTGCTGGGGGGATATTTTCCATTGGGGGATTTTTTCCTGCGGTGCATTATTGCTGGGGGGATATTTTCCATTGGGGGATTTTTTCCTGCGGTGCATTATTGCTGGGGGGATATTTTCCATTGGGGGATTTTTTCCTGCGGTGCATTATTGCTGGGGGGATATTTTCCATTGGGGGATTTTTTCCTGCGGTGCATTATTGCTGGGGGGATATTTTCCATTGGGGGATTTTTTCCTGCGGTGCATTATTGCTGGGGGGATATTTTCCATTGGGGGATTTTTTCCTGCGGTGCATTATTGCTGGGGGGGATATTTTCCATTGGGGGATTTTTTCCTGCGGTGCATTATTGCTGGGGGGATATTTTCCATTGGGGGATTTTTTCCTGCGGTGCATTATTGCTGGGGGGATATTTTCCATTGGGGGATTTTTTCCTGCGGTGCATTATTGCTGGGGGGATATTTTCCATTGGGGGATTTTTTCCTGCGGTGCATTATTGCTGGGGGGATATTTTCCATTGGGGGATTTTTTCCTGCGGTGCATTATTGCTGGGGGGATATTTTCCATTGGGGGATTTTTTCCTGCGGTGCATTATTGCTGGGGGGATATTTTCCATTGGGGGATTTTTTCCTGCGGTGCATTATTGCTGGGGGGATATTTTCCATTGGGGGATTTTTTCCTGCGGTGCATTATTGCTGGGGGGATATTTTCCATTGGGGGATTTTTTCCTGCGGTGCATTATTGCTGGGGGGATATTTTCCATTGGGGGATTTTTTCCTGCGGTGCATTATTGCTGGGGGGATATTTTCCATTGGGGGATTTTTTCCTGCGGTGCATTATTGCTGGGGGGATATTTTCCATTGGGGGATTTTTTCCTGCGGTGCATTATTGCTGGGGGGATATTTTCCATTGGGGGATTTTTTCCTGCGGTGCATTATTGCTGGGGGGATATTTTCCATTGGGGATTTTTTCCTGCGGTGCATTATTGCTGGGGGGATATTTTCCATTGGGGGATTTTTTCCTGCGGTGCATTATTGCTGGGGGGATATTTTCCATTGGGGGATTTTTTCCTGCGGTGCATTATTGCTGGGGGGATATTTTCCATTGGGGGATTTTTTCCTGCGGTGCATTATTGCTGGGGGGATATTTTCCATTGGGGGATTTTTTCCTGCGGTGCATTATTGCTGGGGGGATATTTTCCATTGGGGGATTTTTTCCTGCGGTGCATTATTGCTGGGGGGATATTTTCCATTGGGAGATTTTTTCCTGCGGTGCATTATTGCTGGGGGGATATTTTCCATTGGGGGATTTTTTCCTGCGGTGCATTATTGCTGGGGGGATATTTTCCATTGGGGGATTTTTTCCTGCGGTGCATTATTGCTGGGGGGATATTTTCCATTGGGGGATTTTTTCCTGCGGTGCATTATTGCTGGGGGGATATTTTCCATTGGGGGATTTTTTCCTGCGGTGCATTATTGCTGGGGGGATATTTTCCATTGGGGGATTTTTTCCTGCGGTGCATTATTGCTGGGGGGATATTTTCCATTGGGGGATTTTTTCCTGCGGTGCATTATTGCTGGGGGGATATTTTCATTGGGAGATTTTTTCCTGCGGTGCATTATTGCTGGGGGGATATTTTCCATTGGGGGATTTTTTCCTGCGGTGCATTATTGCTGGGGGGATATTTTCCATTGGGGGATTTTTTCCTGCGGTGCATTATTGCTGGGGGGATATTTTCCATTGGGGATTTTTTCCTGCGGTGCATTATTGCTGGGGGGATATTTTCCATTGGGGGATTTTTTCCTGCGGTGCATTATTGCTGGGGGGATATTTTCCATTGGGGGATTTTTTCCTGCGGTGCATTATTGCTGGGGGGATATTTTCCATTGGGGATTTTTTCCTGCGGTGCATTATTGCTGGGGGGATATTTTCCATTGGGGGATTTTTTCCTGCGGTGCATTATTGCTGGGGGGATATTTTCCATTGGGGGATTTTTTCCTGCGGTGCATTATTGCTGGGGGGATATTTTCCATTGGGAGATTTTTTCCTGCGGTGCATTATTGCTGGGGGGATATTTTCCATTGGGGGATTTTTTCCTGCGGTGCATTATTGCTGGGGGGATATTTTCCATTGGGGGATTTTTTCCTGCGGTGCATTATTGCTGGGGGGATATTTTCCATTGGGGGATTTTTTCCTGCGGTGCATTATTGCTGGGGGGATATTTTCCATTGGGGGATTTTTTCCTGCGGTGCATTATTGCTGGGGGGATATTTTCCATTGGGGGATTTTTTCCTGCGGTGCATTATTGCTGGGGGATATTTTCCATTGGGGGATTTTTTCCTGCGGTGCATTATTGCTGGGGGGATATTTTCCATTGGGGGATTTTTTCCTGCGGTGCATTATTGCTGGGGGGATATTTTCCATTGGGGGATTTTTTCCTGCGGTGCATTATTGCTGGGGGGATATTTTCCATTGGGGGATTTTTTCCTGCGGTGCATTATTGCTGGGGGGATATTTTCCATTGGGGGATTTTTTCCTGCGGTGCATTATTGCTGGGGGGATATTTTCCATTGGGGGATTTTTTCCTGCGGTGCATTATTGCTGGAGGGATATTTTCCATTGGGGGATTTTTTCCTGCGGTGCATTATTGCTGGGGGGATATTTTCCATTGGGGGATTTTTTCCTGCGGTGCATTATTGCTGGGGGGATATTTTCCATTGGGGGATTTTTTCCTGCGGTGCATTATTGCTGGAGGGATATTTTCCATTGGGGGATTTTTTCCTGCGGTGCATTATTGCTGGAGGGATATTTTCCATTGGGGGATTTTTTCCTGCGGTGCATTATTGCTGGAGGGATATTTTCCATTGGGGATTTTTTCCTGCGGTGCATTATTGCTGGAGGGATATTTTCCATTGGGGATTTTTTCCTGCGGTGCATTATTGCTGGAGGGATATTTTCCATTGGGGATTTTTTCCTGCGGTGCATTATTGCTGGAGGGATATTTTCCATTGGGGGATTTTTTCCTGCGGTGCATTATTGCTGGAGGGATATTTTCCATTGGGGGATTTTTTCCTGCGGTGCATTATTGCTGGAGGGATATTTTCCATTGGGGGATTTTTTCCTGCGGTGCATTATTGCTGGAGGGATATTTTCCATTGGGGGATTTTTTCCTGCGGTGCATTATTGCTGGAGGGATATTTTCCATTGGGGGATTTTTTCCTGCGGTGCATTATTGCTGGAGGGATATTTTCCATTGGGGGATTTTTTCCTGCGGTGCATTATTGCTGGAGGGATATTTTCCATTGGGGGATTTTTTCCTGCGGTGCATTATTGCTGGAGGGATATTTTCCATTGGGGGATTTTTTCCTGCGGTGCATTATTGCTGGAGGGATATTTTCCATTGGGGGATTTTTTCCTGCGGTGCATTATTGCTGGAGGGATATTTTCCATTGGGGGATTTTTTCCTGCGGTGCATTATTGCTGGAGGGATATTTTCCATTGGGGGATTTTTTCCTGCGGTGCATTATTGCTGGAGGGATATTTTCCATTGGGGGATTTTTTCCTGCGGTGCATTATTGCTGGAGGGATATTTTCCATTGGGGGATTTTTTCCTGCGGTGCATTATTGCTGGAGGGATATTTTCCATTGGGGGATTTTTTCCTGCGGTGCATTATTGCTGGAGGGATATTTTCCATTGGGGGATTTTTTCCTGCGGTGCATTATTGCTGGAGGGATATTTTCCATTGGGGGATTTTTTCCTGCGGTGCATTATTGCTGGAGGGATATTTTCCATTGGGGGATTTTTTCCTGCGGTGCATTATTGCTGGAGGGATATTTTCCATTGGGGGATTTTTTCCTGCGGTGCATTATTGCTGGAGGGATATTTTCCATTGGGGGATTTTTTCCTGCGGTGCATTATTGCTGGAGGGATATTTTCCATTGGGGGATTTTTTCCTGCGGTGCATTATTGCTGGAGGGATATTTTCCATTGGGGGATTTTTTCCTGCGGTGCATTATTGCTGGAGGGATATTTTCCATTGGGGGATTTTTTCCTGCGGTGCATTATTGCTGGAGGGATATTTTCCATTGGGGGATTTTTTCCTGCGGTGCATTATTGCTGGAGGGATATTTTCCATTGGGGGATTTTTTCCTGCGGTGCATTATTGCTGGAGGGATATTTTCCATTGGGGGATTTTTTCCTGCGGTGCATTATTGCTGGAGGGATATTTTCCATTGGGGGATTTTTTCCTGCGGTGCATTATTGCTGGAGGGATATTTTCCATTGGGGGATTTTTTCCTGCGGTGCATTATTGCTGGGGGATATTTTCCATTGGGGGATTTTTTCCTGCGGTGCATTATTGCTGGAGGGATATTTTCCATTGGGGGATTTTTTCCTGCGGTGCATTATTGCTGGAGGGATATTTTCCATTGGGGGATTTTTTCCTGCGGTGCATTATTGCTGGAGGGATATTTTCCATTGGGGGATTTTTTCCTGCGGTGCATTATTGCTGGAGGGATATTTTCCATTGGGGGATTTTTTCCTGCGGTGCATTATTGCTGGGGGGATATTTTCCATTGGGAGATTTTTTCCTGCGGTGCATTATTGCTGGGGGATATTTTCCATTGGGGGATTTTTTCCTGCGGTGCATTATTGCTGGGGGGATATTTTCCATTGGGGGATTTTTTCCTGCGGTGCATTATTGCTGGGGGGATATTTTCCATTGGGGATTTTTTCCTGCGGTGCATTATTGCTGGGGGATATTTTCCATTGGGGGATTTTTTCCTGCGGTGCATTATTGCTGGGGGGATATTTTCCATTGGGAGATTTTTTCCTGCGGTGCATTATTGCTGGGGGGATATTTTCCATTGGGAGATTTTTTCCTGCGGTGCATTATTGCTGGGGGGATATTTTCCATTGGGGAGATTTTTTCCTGCGGTGCATTATTGCTGGAGGGATATTTTCCATTGGGGGATTTTTTCCTGCGGTGCATTATTGCTGGGGGGATATTTTCCATTGGGGGATTTTTTCCTGCGGTGCATTATTGCTGGGGGGATATTTTCCATTGGGGGATTTTTTCCTGCGGTGCATTATTGCTGGGGGGGATATTTTCCATTGGGGGATTTTTTCCTGCGGTGCATTATTGCTGGGGGGATATTTTCCATTGGGAGATTTTTTCCTGCGGTGCATTATTGCTGGGGGGGATATTTTCCATTGGGGGATTTTTTCCTGCGGTGCATTATTGCTGGGGGGATATTTTCCATTGGGGGATTTTTTCCTGCGGTGCATTATTGCTGGGGGGGATATTTTCCATTGGGGGATTTTTTCCTGCGGTGCATTATTGCTGGGGGGATATTTTCCATTGGGGGATTTTTTCCTGCGGTGCATTATTGCTGGGGGGATATTTTCCATTGGGGGATTTTTTCCTGCGGTGCATTATTGCTGGGGGATATTTTCCATTGGGGGATTTTTTCCTGCGGTGCATTATTGCTGGGGGGATATTTTCCATTGGGGGATTTTTTCCTGCGGTGCATTATTGCTGGGGGGGATATTTTCCATTGGGGGATTTTTTCCTGCGGTGCATTATTGCTGGGGGGATATTTTCCATTGGGGGATTTTTTCCTGCGGTGCATTATTGCTGGGGGGGATATTTTCCATTGGGGGATTTTTTCCTGCGGTGCATTATTGCTGGGGGGATATTTTCCATTGGGGGATTTTTTCCTGCGGTGCATTATTGCTGGGGGGATATTTTCCATTGGGGGATTTTTTCCTGCGGTGCATTATTGCTGGGGGGATATTTTCCATTGGGGGATTTTTTCCTGCGGTGCATTATTGCTGGGGGGATATTTTCCATTGGGGGATTTTTTCCTGCGGTGCATTATTGCTGGGGGGATATTTTCCATTGGGGGATTTTTTCCTGCGGTGCATTATTGCTGGGGGGGATATTTTCCATTGGGGGATTTTTTCCTGCGGTGCATTATTGCTGGGGGGATATTTTCCATTGGGGGATTTTTTCCTGCGGTGCATTATTGCTGGGGGGGGATATTTTCCATTGGGGGATTTTTTCCTGCGGTGCATTATTGCTGGGGGGATATTTTCCATTGGGGGATTTTTTCCTGCGGTGCATTATTGCTGGGGGGATATTTTCCATTGGGGGATTTTTTCCTGCGGTGCATTATTGCTGGGGGGGATATTTTCCATTGGGGGATTTTTTCCTGCGGTGCATTATTGCTGGGGGGATATTTTCATTGGGGGATTTTTTCCTGCGGTGCATTATTGCTGGGGGGATATTTTCCATTGGGGGATTTTTTCCTGCGGTGCATTATTGCTGGGGGGATATTTTCCATTGGGGGATTTTTTCCTGCGGTGCATTATTGCTGGAGGGGATATTTTCCATTGGGGGATTTTTTCCTGCGGTGCATTATTGCTGGGGGGATATTTTCCATTGGGGGATTTTTTCCTGCGGTGCATTATTGCTGGGGGGATATTTTCCATTGGGGGATTTTTTCCTGCGGTGCATTATTGCTGGGGGGATATTTTCCATTGGGGGATTTTTTCCTGCGGTGCATTATTGCTGGGGGGATATTTTCCATTGGGGGATTTTTTCCTGCGGTGCATTATTGCTGGGGGGATATTTTCCATTGGGGGATTTTTTCCTGCGGTGCATTATTGCTGGGGGGATATTTTCCATTGGGGGATTTTTTCCTGCGGTGCATTATTGCTGGGGGGATATTTTCCATTGGGGGATTTTTTCCTGCGGTGCATTATTGCTGGGGGGATATTTTCCATTGGGAGATTTTTTCCTGCGGTGCATTATTGCTGGGGGGATATTTTCCATTGGGGGATTTTTTCCTGCGGTGCATTATTGCTGGGGGGATATTTTCCATTGGGGGATTTTTTCCTGCGGTGCATTATTGCTGGGGGGATATTTTCCATTGGGGGATTTTTTCCTGCGGTGCATTATTGCTGGGGGGATATTTTCCATTGGGAGATTTTTTCCTGCGGTGCATTATTGCTGGGGGGATATTTTCCATTGGGGGATTTTTTCCTGCGGTGCATTATTGCTGGAGGGATATTTTCCATTGGGGGATTTTTTCCTGCGGTGCATTATTGCTGGAGGGATATTTTCCATTGGGGGATTTTTTCCTGCGGTGCATTATTGCTGGAGGGATATTTTCCATTGGGGGATTTTTTCCTGCGGTGCATTATTGCTGGAGGGATATTTTCCATTGGGGGATTTTTTCCTGCGGTGCATTATTGCTGGAGGGATATTTTCCATTGGGGGATTTTTTCCTGCGGTGCATTATTGCTGGAGGGATATTTTCCATTGGGGGATTTTTTCCTGCGGTGCATTATTGCTGGAGGGATATTTTCCATTGGGGGATTTTTTCCTGCGGTGCATTATTGCTGGAGGGATATTTTCCATTGGGGGATTTTTTCCTGCGGTGCATTATTGCTGGAGGGATATTTTCCATTGGGGGATTTTTTCCTGCGGTGCATTATTGCTGGAGGGATATTTTCCATTGGGGGATTTTTTCCTGCGGTGCATTATTGCTGGAGGGATATTTTCCATTGGGGGATTTTTTCCTGCGGTGCATTATTGCTGGAGGGATATTTTCCATTGGGGGATTTTTTCCTGCGGTGCATTATTGCTGGAGGGATATTTTCCATTGGGGGATTTTTTCCTGCGGTGCATTATTGCTGGAGGGATATTTTCCATTGGGGGATTTTTTCCTGCGGTGCATTATTGCTGGAGGGATATTTTCCATTGGGGGATTTTTTCCTGCGGTGCATTATTGCTGGAGGGATATTTTCCATTGGGGGATTTTTTCCTGCGGTGCATTATTGCTGGAGGGATATTTTCCATTGGGGGATTTTTTCCTGCGGTGCATTATTGCTGGAGGGATATTTTCCATTGGGGGATTTTTTCCTGCGGTGCATTATTGCTGGAGGGATATTTTCCATTGGGGGATTTTTTCCTGCGGTGCATTATTGCTGGAGGGATATTTTCCATTGGGGGATTTTTTCCTGCGGTGCATTATTGCTGGAGGGATATTTTCCATTGGGGGATTTTTTCCTGCGGTGCATTATTGCTGGAGGGATATTTTCCATTGGGGGATTTTTTCCTGCGGTGCATTATTGCTGGAGGGATATTTTCCATTGGGGGATTTTTTCCTGCGGTGCATTATTGCTGGAGGGATATTTTCCATTGGGGGATTTTTTCCTGCGGTGCATTATTGCTGGGGGATATTTTCCATTGGGGATTTTTTCCTGCGGTGCATTATTGCTGGGGGGATATTTTCCATTGGGGGATTTTTTCCTGCGGTGCATTATTGCTGGAGGGATATTTTCCATTGGGGGATTTTTTCCTGCGGTGCATTATTGCTGGGGGGATATTTTCCATTGGGGGATTTTTTCCTGCGGTGCATTATTGCTGGGGGGATATTTTCCATTGGGGGATTTTTTCCTGCGGTGCATTATTGCTGGAGGGATATTTTCCATTGGGGGATTTTTTCCTGCGGTGCATTATTGCTGGGGGGATATTTTCCATTGGGGGATTTTTTCCTGCGGTGCATTATTGCTGGGGGGATATTTTCCATTGGGGATTTTTTCCTGCGGTGCATTATTGCTGGGGGGATATTTTCCATTGGGGGATTTTTTCCTGCGGTGCATTATTGCTGGAGGGATATTTTCCATTGGGGGATTTTTTCCTGCGGTGCATTATTGCTGGGGGGATATTTTCCATTGGGGGATTTTTTCCTGCGGTGCATTATTGCTGGGGGGATATTTTCCATTGGGGGATTTTTTCCTGCGGTGCATTATTGCTGGGGGGGATATTTTCCATTGGGGGATTTTTTCCTGCGGTGCATTATTGCTGGGGGGATATTTTCCATTGGGGGATTTTTTCCTGCGGTGCATTATTGCTGGGGGGATATTTTCCATTGGGGGATTTTTTCCTGCGGTGCATTATTGCTGGGGGGGATATTTTCCATTGGGGGATTTTTTCCTGCGGTGCATTATTGCTGGGGGGATATTTTCCATTGGGGGATTTTTTCCTGCGGTGCATTATTGCTGGGGGGGATATTTTCCATTGGGGGATTTTTTCCTGCGGTGCATTATTGCTGGGGGGATATTTTCCATTGGGGGATTTTTTCCTGCGGTGCATTATTGCTGGGGGGATATTTTCCATTGGGGGATTTTTTCCTGCGGTGCATTATTGCTGGGGGGATATTTTCCATTGGGGGATTTTTTCCTGCGGTGCATTATTGCTGGGGGGATATTTTCCATTGGGGGATTTTTTCCTGCGGTGCATTATTGCTGGGGGGATATTTTCCATTGGGGGATTTTTTCCTGCGGTGCATTATTGCTGGGGGGATATTTTCCATTGGGGGATTTTTTCCTGCGGTGCATTATTGCTGGGGGGGATATTTTCCATTGGGGGATTTTTTCCTGCGGTGCATTATTGCTGGGGGGGGGGGATTTTTTCCTGCGGTGCATTATTGCTGGGGGGGATATTTTCCATTGGGGGATTTTTTCCTGCGGTGCATTATTGCTGGGGGGATATTTTCCATTGGGGGATTTTTTCCTGCGGTGCATTATTGCTGGGGGGATATTTTCCATTGGGGGATTTTTTCCTGCGGTGCATTATTGCTGGGGGGATATTTTCCATTGGGGGATTTTTTCCTGCGGTGCATTATTGCTGGGGGGGATATTTTCCATTGGGGGATTTTTTCCTGCGGTGCATTATTGCTGGGGGGATATTTTCCATTGGGGGATTTTTTCCTGCGGTGCATTATTGCTGGGGGGGATATTTTCCATTGGGGGATTTTTTCCTGCGGTGCATTATTGCTGGGGGGATATTTTCCATTGGGGGATTTTTTCCTGCGGTGCATTATTGCTGGGGGGATATTTTCCATTGGGGGATTTTTTCCTGCGGTGCATTATTGCTGGGGGGATATTTTCCATTGGGGGATTTTTTCCTGCGGTGCATTATTGCTGGGGGGATATTTTCCATTGGGGGATTTTTTCCTGCGGTGCATTATTGCTGGGGGGGATATTTTCCATTGGGGGATTTTTTCCTGCGGTGCATTATTGCTGGGGGGATATTTTCCATTGGGGGATTTTTTCCTGCGGTGCATTATTGCTGGGGGGATATTTTCCATTGGGGGATTTTTTCCTGCGGTGCATTATTGCTGGGGGGATATTTTCCATTGGGGGATTTTTTCCTGCGGTGCATTATTGCTGGGGGGATATTTTCCATTGGGGGATTTTTTCCTGCGGTGCATTATTGCTGGGGGGATATTTTCCATTGGGGGATTTTTTCCTGCGGTGCATTATTGCTGGGGGGATATTTTCCATTGGGGGATTTTTTCCTGCGGTGCATTATTGCTGGGGGGATATTTTCCATTGGGGGATTTTTTCCTGCGGTGCATTATTGCTGGGGGGATATTTTCCATTGGGGGATTTTTTCCTGCGGTGCATTATTGCTGGGGGGGATATTTTCCATTGGGGGATTTTTTCCTGCGGTGCATTATTGCTGGGGGGATATTTTCCATTGGGGATTTTTTCCTGCGGTGCATTATTGCTGGGGGGATATTTTCCATTGGGGGATTTTTTCCTGCGGTGCATTATTGCTGGGGGGATATTTTCCATTGGGGATTTTTTCCTGCGGTGCATTATTGCTGGGGGGATATTTTCCATTGGGGGATTTTTTCCTGCGGTGC
>NC_090743.1:110879776-110911230 GCF_036898095.1 Palaemon carinicauda | reverse complement strand
GGTAAGACGCACCCTTAAATTAGCAAGGCAGTTTTAGAAAAAAAAAAAAAGTGAGGATTTTAAAAAACTTCGAAATCCATGGTCAGTGATTCTAGCATAATTATTGTCTGCTGGCACAGTAACTTTTCTTATTTTGGGTGTATTATGAAATGCTCTAGTTAATATCTATTAGCTATATGTCGATGATCCCAACTCTTTCACATATTCTTATAAGAAACAACGAAGTCAGTCATAGTTTCCACCAAAACTACACGTTTACTCATAGTGCTTGGTGTTTCAAGTGTTGTTTACATGATGAAAGACGTGTTGCCAAAAGTTCTTTATAAAATTTTGGTGTAAAGATGTAAAGTTCTAGTAATAGTTCCAAAATTCCTCATATACCCTATAAATTTTCACACAAAATGTAGTTATTGATTATAGAAATCTATGAATTCTTTTAAGTGGAATACTTTAGCTACTGTTTATGTGATTCTGGGTCTAGTTACATTTCTGCCAACTTGGTAATATTGCACTCAATTAACATAAGTTTTTTTTTTCCAAGGACGTATTCAACAACTGTCTGTTTGTATTATTTCGGAACTAAGGCAACAAAGTCATTATCAATATATTGCTTTATTACAAAATATCAACAAAATATGATAAAATAGATATATACGGAATAAACAACTAATATGTCATGGTGTCGTCTGCTACGAGACCACCAGTTGCCATGTTTACTTGTGGAAGTGGGTTAGCGAGTCATCAGCTGATTACCAAAATAAAAATAAATAATTTGCTACTGTACTTCGTTAAATGAAGTGCAATATAAAAATGAATGAATTTATATTATATGAATGATAATTGTAGGTTTATATTCTATCTCTCGTGAGTTTGAGGGCTTGTATGTCAATAGTTTGGTATTTGAGGAGTCAAACTCCCCTATACAACTTTTTCTTAGTGTTAAGACGCAGGGTGATTTTGGGGGGCATTTTTCGTTGAAAAAGGTGCGTCTTATGACACGGGAAATACAGTACTCATAACATACAGCCTGGAATCGTGACCAAGAGTAGGCTTGGAAGTGGGTGCTAGAGGAGTAGTGTGATCATTTCAAGATTTATTATTATTATTATTATTATTATTATTATTATTATTATTATTATTATTATTATAACCATTTACTTATAAATGCTTTATAAGTAAGGGAAGTGGATGAAAACATGAGTATATAGCATACATTTTATTTCACTCTCCGTCACTTTCCAAAAATAAGTCATCCTCATCATCACTGCCAAGGTTTACTATGACAGGATCCACGCTTTGTTGTATGTTGTCCGTGGACCAGTACTCTTCCTCACCACCACCAAACTACATACCTACGTTTGCCATCATTTCACTCTCGTTAGCTCGTTATCACCCTCCACATTACCCTCCCTCGCCTTTATTTTCACGTTGTGTCACTCAAATATAAAATGACATACAGTACCACATAATGCATATATATATATAATATATATATATATATATATATATATATATATATATATATATATATATATATATATATATATATATATATATATATATACACTATGAATGG
The DNA here is from genome assembly GCF_036898095.1 of Palaemon carinicauda. Lineage (NCBI taxonomy): Eukaryota > Metazoa > Arthropoda > Malacostraca > Decapoda > Palaemonidae > Palaemon > Palaemon carinicauda. The sequence goes on along the minus strand of NC_090743.1, from coordinate 110,909,654 downwards.
AGCTTGCACCAGTGGTAGGTTTCTTTGTGAGAGAGAGAGAGAGAGAGAGAGAGAGAGAGAGAGAGAGAGAGAGTGCTTGTTATACGCGTCACACCTACGTCACGGAAATCCATTGTCCGAATGCCTTCTCATGCTTGAAAGCCAAGAGTAAGCTCATTAATGAAACACACTTGGCATCGCAGTGTAGTGTTATAAATTAGCGGACTCTGTGTCAAAGAAGCTGTGCCAAAATATCACAGTGATCCCGTTGTTTGTATAGAAGATATTTGCGAAAAACAGTATAACACGGGATCTGAAATGCAAATTAACACCATACGCTTTCATTTTTGTCATGACCTTTCAGGTCCCGCTGATCTGCAATCACTCTCATCCGAAACGAATGGCTCCATCTTTAACGTGAGCGGTTAAACATTCAGAGTCGTAATGCTTACGAGAATATAGGATGGAGTTCGATTGTAAATTTGCAACATATTATTTCCTAATTTACATTACTACGACAGTATATTTTATTCTTATATTTATGACGTTCTTAAATTTTAGATAACTAAATTGTAATTTTACAAATGGGTACATTTATAGATCTAGAATACATATCCTTATTTTTCTCAGTCTGTTTTTTCAGAAACTTAATAGCTATCTCTTATTATTTAGTTTATTTTCTTGTAATTTCAAGTATTGTATATTACAATCCTTTTCAAAATATTCTATACAATATCACGTTCGAATAAAGTAGAACATACTGTATATCTGATTTGTTAAACTTAGTCATATGTGATGTGTAGGCATACATTTGATTACAGTTTGTAGGCCATTGTAGAATATTAGGTGTATATAAAACACAATTGTAATTTTTTTTTATTGAAACGGAAAGGCATGATGCTCTCATGTATACTCTTTAGTAATATAAACTAATAAATGTATAGATATACAAACAAAAGGAATAGAATAACTCACTAAATTGAATCACACTCAAAAATAATCAAAATGAGATGGAAATAGAAATAAGGTAGCATATAAGCCAACCAAAAATGAAAGATAAATCACATCAAAGGAACTTTAATAAATTATACATAAGAAAAAATAACAATAAGTAATTTTGCACATATAAAAATTGTAAACAAAAAAGAAAAAACAACATACAAGCTAGCTAAAATTGCGTTATGAATTACAGGCAAATAAACTAATATAATTCTAAATATGAGAAAACATAATAATAAAACAGAAGGATTTCTTCATGAATTGAATACATCGTGCAAACATAAGCCAAAGCAATTATGCAAACATAGAAAGCAGAAACAGTAAACACACATTCAATGTTCATGAAAATACAAATACAAACAAATACAGTTTACAAATACTGTCTTTATTTAGGAAATAGAAAAAATGAAAAGATAAGAACACTAACAAAATAATATGTTGAAGCAATTATCTTCCTGGGTATAATGCGTGTCACAATTATCGGGAAGGTCGGAGGGGCGGGGCGGTGTGAGCATTTTCGTTAAAGACTCTATTGATTTTCAACCTCTTGATGACTTCTTCAACATTTCTAATGATAATTTTGAAAGTGTCGGGTGTAACAGTTTCTATACCAAATTCGCCTCATAAAACAGTAATCTTAGGTATCTACAGACGTCCAGGAGGTAACGGAAATATGTTTTTCGACTCGTTAGAGGAGGTGCTAAGAAATCCAGGTATCTCCCCTATGAATACAATTGTCGCTGGGGACTTTAACATCTGCTTAATGAGGGAAGGGGAGAGCGAGACCACCCGCAGACTGATTAACACAATGCGATCTTTTGACTTTCGCCCGTCAATAACTAGACCAACAAGAGTCGGCTCGAATGACTCGCTGTCTTGTATTGACCATATTTGGGCAAATAATAATCTTGTTGGTAATAGTGGGATATTCTTAGCAGATATCACAGATCATTTCCCAATTTTCTGTAGTCTATTAATGCCTATATTAAACAACGTAGACAACAAAATAAAAATTCAATTCAGAGATATGAGCGAAGTGAATGACAGGAAATTCACGGAACTCCTGAGGGGGAAAGACTGGACCGAATATGGTCAAGCCTCATTAGATCCTCACCTGGGGGCGGCCTCTTTTACGGATGAAATAGACAGCTTTTTCAATGAATGCTTTCCTTTAAAAACAAAATATGTAAGTGTTAAAAGATTGGTGAATAAGTGGCTCTCCAAAGGGCTACTGAAATCAATTAACATTAAACATAATTTATATCGAAGAATGAAATTGGGTGCTTATAGTGCCCAACGCTATAGAAACTATTGTAATATGTTGCTTACATTAATTCGTGTGGCAAAGAAAAAATATTTTGATAGTACTTTTGATCAACTCCGAAATGATGCTAAAAAATCCTGGGATCTCATAAATTCCTCCCTTAGGCCTGGAAAGAAAAAGCGCACTTCGCTAAGAAAACTCATTGGTCGTAACGGCGAAACTATTACTGACAGCCAACAGATTGCAAATGCTTTTAATCTTCATTTCTCTACAATTGGCATTACTCTCCGAGATGCCATGCCTCAAAATAATCAGTTAGATTTTCATTCCTATTTGCCTCCTTCAAATCAGCACTCTATTTATTTGACCCCATCTTCTCCACTTGAAGTAATCAACATTATAAAAAAACTAAAGAACAAAAAAGCAAATATTCATTCTCCCCCTACTAAACTATATAAGAATAATGCTAGTTTACTTGCCTTTCCTATATCCTTATTGTTCAACCGTTGTACTGCCTCTGGCATTTATCCTGACATTTTTAAAATAGCGTGCGTTATTGTGCTACATAAGTCTGGTGATAAATCGGATGTCAATAACTATAGACCAATAAGTTGCCTTCCCTTATTGAATAAAATTTTTGAAAAATTATTGTACAATCGACTCTACTCTTTCTTTACTAGATGTAATATCTTTTCTACCTGTCAGTATGGCTTTCTGCGTGGCGTTAGTACAAGTGATGCTGTAAATGACCTTCTTGAAAATATCTACAATGCGATGAATAAAAATGAATACCTTGGTGCGGTCTTTTTAGATTTGAGTAAAGCCTTTGACACAGTGTCTCATGATGTGCTGCTTAAAAAGCTCGAACATTATGGAATACGTGGAAATGCGTTACTCTTACTAAAATCCTACTTAACGAGTCGAAAACAATTTGTGACCCTCGATGGCCATCTCTCAGAGGTTATGGATGTCAAAATAGGTGTTCCCCAGGGATCAGTCCTAGGACCGTTATTTTTCCTCGCCTATATCAATGATCTACCTCGATCAGTAGGTAGGTTAAGCTCCATACTCTTTGCCGATGACACTACGCTTCATTTTAGACATAAAAATATCTACTCCCTCTGTGATACACTAACCAATGATTTAACTCGTGTAAAAAACTGGCTACTAGCAAATAAGTTAACCTTAAATGAAAGAAAGACATACTTCATTATCTTTTCTCTACGAAGAGTTCCTGTTAACATAAGGGTTGCTATAGGAAATCACACTCTGGATCAGAAGTCCAGTGGTAAATTTTTAGGGATAATTCTTGATAATAAACTAACTTTCTGTGAGCATGTAAATATGACAGTTAATAAAATTGCCAAAGTAATGGGTATCATATATAGATTAAAAGAGTATTTCCCCTTATATATTATAAAACAATTGTATCACTCGTTAGTATCTCCTCACCTAAATTACTGCAATACGGCGTGGGGGAGTAGTAGTAGAAATGTCTTGCAACCATTAATTGTAATTCAAAAAAGACTGGTAAGAATCATAAGCTCCAGTGATTACTTAGCTCATACATCGCCACTTTTCCGGTCTCTCTCGATATTGAAGCTGGAAGACAATTATAAGCTCTCCTTAATGAATATGATGTTCCAAACACTTATTTTGGACAAATTTCCAGATTTAAGACGAAAAATAATTCAGGAACAATCAGTTCATCCATACGGAACAAGAAATTCAAACTTAACTCTTCCTTTCATACGTATTAATAGATGCGAGCAATCCTATCTATACCAAGGTATTAAACTTTGGAATACTCTGCCCGCTTATCTAAAGGCACTGCTTAGCGTTCGGTCTTTTAAGAAATCATATACAAATCTCCTGTTATCTGGGTATTAAGCTTTATTAATAAGTATTTATACTTGCCTACCTAACCACATCGCAAGTATGTTTCATTGTTTAGAATATTTTTTTTATTTGTAAAACTAGTTCTTTTACTGAGTTTTTTGCTTAATATCTACAATTTTTTCAATGTATATACCATTAGCTTTCATATACCATCTTTCCTTATCATATAAATATGCATTTCCATTTGTTTTTAGGCTAAGATTCTCATTTATATGTATCTATTTGTATACATATGATTATGTATATGTATGCGTACATTTTGTATATCTATATCCATATTTACTTTATTTTTTATTTTTACTTAATTGATGATATTATCTTGTTGTATTATTGCCCGAAGAGCTCTGCTCCACATGGGCTTGGACTGAGTCTTTTTTTCTTTTTGTAAATCTTTGAATGTAAACATCTTTTGTCCAATAAACATTATTATTATTATTAGTATACTCCTGTAATGGTACTCGGGTGTGCAAACATGATGAAATATTCATACACTTATAAGTTAAATCAAAGTTAATTATAATACATACCACTTAACATGTTCCTAACGCCAAATATGTCTACTCCTGAGAAATACATTATTTCAATAGCTTTATGACCAAATAAAACAGTTTGAGAAAAGTGTATTGCGGGATCTGGCAACATTTAGTGCTTCTGACGTTCGACGTTTACAACCACCGGTTACCGTTCCCATGACCTATGTGTCTTCATCTATCGACGTTCTTACTTGTTTACTTGTTTTGGGTTTAAATCCAACAAAGGCCAATATAAAGAGGTCGGGCGGAGAGAAATGCCCGAGGCAAATTAGCGGGCCTCATCTGCCCAGACGAGGCCCGGTGTCACCTGTTGACTTAAGGATTCTCAGAGGGAAGTTGTTTTTTTTTTTTTTTTTTTTTTTTTTCTTCCTTTTAAGACAGCTGTGATAATAATTATTTCACCTTATATCTTAGCCTTATTATGGTATTAAATAATTAATTTTTCAGTCTTGCAATGACTGCATTTTTTTTGAGTAATTAAATTTATTGATATAATAATATTGGCCTTGGGCTAGAGATGAGGCCCGAAAGACAAGTCGTGGTTTGTTTTGACCGCATGGGGGTGATTTGGGTGATTTTCATTATAACTTATACAATTCTTTGATTGTAGCATCTTCCAAATCATATGATCTTGTGAAAAATAATGTCTTTAGTTTCTTCTTAAATTCAATTGCTCCCTTTAGGTCCTTCATTTCAGTTGGCAGTTTATTATAATGTCTAGGCGCACAGTAGCTAAAAGCCCTTTCACCAAATTTACTATTTGGTCTTGGTTCAGATAGCCTATGTTTGTTACTCATGTGTCTTGTGTTAACATTTGTTTCTAGTTCTAGTTTATTCAGGCATTCTTTTAGATATTTTGGTTCATTTTGGTTCAGTATCTTAAACGTTAGTAAGAGTAGCTTTTATTCAATTCTCGCTTTTACCGGTAGCCAGTGTAATTTAATTAGTGCAGGGGTAATTCTTTCCCTATTGAGTGATTCGTCACAAAATATCTGATAACAATATAGATATACGGTACCGTAAGTTGCAGTCAGCTGAGCGTGGATAAACAGAAAATGTAAAAGAAAACGAATAGGCCTATATATAGAGGCAACAAATTTTAAGTGCATGATTTTCATTGTAAGGATGATTAATTCTATTGTAAAAAGAAAAAAAAATCGGGGAACTATTTTAATTTTTGTTGGCTTTAATGGCTTAATTACACAAATCATAATTTGCGGTAAAAAAAATTGAAAGCGTTTATCCTTTACCAATTATTATCATTTCAATCTTGTGGGGCGGCAACTGCAGGCTATTTGCCGCCCCTAAAAGAAAGTGTCGCCCCAGTGCATTTGCGTGCGCGCGCGCCGCCAAACCCCCCCCCCCCCATGTGAGGGCCCTAGTTACCAGATTTCAAAATAAGCAATCCGGGACACTCCTAAATCTTGCAATTCTCAGCCTTTAATATTTATATCTAGATAAATTTATACGCATACACATATAGTATATACACACTCACAGATCAAAATCTAGAGACGTATCGAAAATTATCAAGCATTTTAATGGGATATGAAGAAACAAAACTAGGAAAATTAATATTTAATGTAAATTACAAGAAAAAAGAAACGAAAGGAAACGAGACTTAACTTGGAAAAGTAGTAATCAATATATATGAAACAAATCAACTTTTTCATATGAAAAGCATGTCTGTAAAATTCTTTGCCAAAACAATCTATATTCCATTTACATTGTAAAATAGCATCTATAGTTGACACGTCTAACTTATTCCTCTCGTCTGTCCATTGAGCAGTCATCATAGAACCACATTTGCATTATGAGCAGGAATATGGAATAGATATTCACACAAAATGTATATCTCAAAATACTGTTCCTTGAAGTCTAACTGCTGAAGGATGGAAAACCTTCTTTCATGACACATCTTGGTCATCCATTCATCACTTTTGTTCTGCAATTGTTGAATAAGGAGGATTTTAATTGTTGACCGCAGGCAAAAAAGCGCGTTGTATAAACTTTCACTCCTTTGTCTTTCAACACTATATAGATAAGAAAATTGTATCTGTCCCCCGTACTGGAGGTACATCTAATAACATCCATGAAAAGTCATCAAAACTTTCTAAATTAAACCACTGTTCTCTAGTCTTTGGTAGTGCCATAACCTCTGTCCATGTTCTTCCACTATCTTTGGTTAGAGATCTCTTGCTTGAGGGTACACACGGGCACACTGTTCTACCTTGTTTCTCTTCCTCTTGTTATTTTAAAGTTTTTATCCTCTTATTTTCAAGTATTTGTAGTTTATATATAAAAGATTTACTTTAATGTTATTGGTCTTAAACTTCTTGTAGTGATTCTTTATTTCCTTTCCTCACTGGGCTATTTTCCCTTTCGGAGCCATTGGGCTTATAGTATCTTACTTTTCCAACTAGGGTTGTAGCATAGGTAATAATAATAATAATAATAATAATGGTAGTAGTACATTTGTACAATCATTTGAATTGAATGATGGCAAACAGTATAAAAGGCCATGGCTACTTATGCTGCTAATATTTTATTTTCTCTATATGAAAGGCCATGGCTACTTATGCTGCTAATATTTTATTTTCTCTATATGAAAGGCCATGGCTACTTATGCTGCTAATATTTTATTTTCTCTATATGAAAGGCCATGGCTACTTATGCTGCTAATATTTTATTTTCTCTATATGAAAGGCCATGGCTACTTATGCTGCTAATATTTTATTTTCTCTGTGTTTTTCTTAATAATGAAGTTTGTTGTATTTTTCTTGATCATGAAGTTTGTTATTGTAAAATCTTTTGAAGTGGAGGAAATGCTTTCTGTGTGCTTTGCCGAATCAATGTGTTTCGTGATATTTTTCCAGCCATGTTCAATACTGAAATTGCAATGGCATAAAGCACAGGTTACCTCATAGCAATTCCTTCCTTGTTTGATAAATGTCCACTCGCTGGATAATTCATAACGAAATTTACACTTACAGTTTTACATCTTGGGCTGCTTGCAATTAGTTTGAAAGAGGAAAAAAGTAGGCCGTAGCAAGCAGTAATGGCACTTTGGTATTGAGGGTTGAAATGAAATGTCACAGTATGTTACTACTCAATAGTCAGCACTCACCTGGTGTTAACCAATTTAATAAGTTGCAAACGCGATTGGCTGATTTATGTAAACACAGTAAACCTTCAGTAACATGTTTTGGTTATTCTATTTATATTATCATCATCGTAATTTCAAGAAAGAATCACCAATTTACGTTATATCATGAGGTAGGGATTTTAATTTGTTAATATTTTTTCTATTTATTTATATATATATTTTTTTATGATGAACTAAAAGCAAGACAAAAGGGCATCCCGTGAGGGTCTAGTCTGGGACACGGTACAAAAGGATAAAATTCGGGACATGTCCCGCAAAATCGGGACGTCTGGCAACCCTAGCTATATATCACCAAGGGATAGAATTGTGTACATCAATGAATTCACTTCAAAATCTTTTATCTACCAAGATGTCTGACAGAGTGCTCGCCTAGTAGGATTCTTCAACTGCGATTTTTAACCATAGAATGAGGATAAGCCTGCAGGCTACGTCGAAGACGCCACACATACATTCAGGCCTGCTCGAACAAGCCTGGAGCTGTCTGGTCGCCTGTGAGTTCGAACCTTGCGAATAAAATCACGCCATACACACAGGGATACAGTTAAACCACGCCCACAACGTTTTCACCTGAAGGCTGCAACTGAGCGTGAATGGGGCCCCTAAGAGAGGCAGCCCCTCTCTAATAGAGGACTGGTCCCCACTGAAGCCTCTTCTCATGTTGGGCCACATGGGATAGGAGGTCTGACATCCTCCGATAAGAGTTGGATAACCCGGCTTGCTCTTTCAAAAAAAAAAACAACCCCTCTGTTGACGACCTGGAAAATACAAACATGGACCTTGGTACAGACAGCTCCAACTCGGGTTCTAATATCGTAACATTAGAACCTTACTCACGTCATATGAAGAATGATAAGAAAACCCTAGAGAAGAAGAGAGAGTGAGAAATGATGGCAGTACAGAAAAATATAGAGAAGTAGAAGTATTACCTGGTCAATAGGAAGTAGTGAATTATGAGAAATTTTTTATTTTGGAATTTGAAAATGCAAGACATGAACATGTAAATGTTTTAAAGCTACCAGGGAAATAGTTGCTATATGGGGAGGGCAGCCAAAATTCTTCCCCGGGAAAATGGAAGTCTCTTGATAGAGACACTATCCCCAATACAAGGCGAAAGATTGAAAACGCTCACAATATTGGATGGTCATAGTGTCAAATGCGTTTCGCACCCCACTTTCAACCAGAGTAGAGGTGTGATATATGCTCCAGAATGCTGGACACAGCGGAAAAAGAAATTGAGGATGAACTCAGGAGTCAAGGAGTAGTAAAAGCAGTCAGAATGAGAAAGAGAGTTGGAGAACAACGTTTTCCTCTTACTACTTTGATTATAACGTTTGATAACTGCAGATTACCAAATGTTATTAAAGCTGGTTGGCTATCTTTGAAGGTGAAACCATATATCCCTTCACCACTGCTATGTTATCATTGCCAAATGTATGGCCATTTAAGCCAGAAATGCAAGGAAAAACTAAATAATAATCCAGTTATTTGTGCCAACTGTGGAAAAAAGTCATGGAGTATACATAGAAAATCCAAATTACATACATTGTGGGAAAGCACACCCAGCTACATCTAAAATCTGTGTTAAGTTCATTTTTGAAAAAGAAATTCAGGCCATTAGGACCATGGAAAGGGTTGCTTTTATAGAGGCTCGTAGAAGAGCTCTTGAAAAACAGATAAGACCAGGGCAACTTTTTTCAATGGTTCTGAAGAAAAACTTGCCATAGCACACAGACGAAAATTATATTCCCACTTCTAAGATAAAGAAATGTATGAAAGTAGTTAAAGAGGTTGAAAGTCCCATTGAAAATCTATATCCAGAAATTGTAGAAAAATCAAAACATATACCTAAAGATCTGAAAGGTATTCAAAAGCCATCTACTCCCATTTTAAATAATAGTACAAACGTCTCTCAGGCTGTGTCCTTGCCTGATATGATGGAGGTTCCATTTCAAACAAATTTACCTGGTGAACCTGTAGTGGGGAAGGTGCAAAAACCATACAGCTCCCAACCTTTTAATCGAAAAAGAGAGAGACCTCCATCTCTCTTGTCTCTTACCATAAGAAACAGTAAAGTCACGACTTCAAATAAATATGTTGTCTTGTCTGCTGGTGTTTCTGATCAACTGGAAGGTAAATTGAATGAATCAGAAATTCAAGTTGAGGTCCACCATCCTTCTCAACAATTAGATCAAAAGAACAAAGAAAAAGACGAACACAAAACTCAATATATCAAGATCCTCTCTAGAGATACCACCGCGAAATAGTGTTAGATCAAATACTGCCAATGGGAAGACTTCATCCAAGTTGTCTTCCAAAAAATAAACCATAATTTTTTTCCTCCATTCTGCAATGGAATTGCCAGGGTTTAAGGGCGAAATAACGGATTTTGAGCAAAGCGAAAAATCTATTTTTGGGTGAGATAGCCATGGCGTCCTGATGGAAGGTTCCTCTTTGGTAGCTTCCTTGGGTAAATAACTACTAAGATATTCCCAGAGAATTTAACCACAGGTTATCACAGAATTCTAACTTCTGGAGCGAGTATCCTAAAGGTTTCCCTTTTAAGACATCGTATATCAACAGGGGACGCATGTATTAACGCGCCACATAGCTATCTACACCCCGAACAGAGTTAAGGCTTCGGTGTGTAAAGGCGGAGAATAGCTGGGAGCCGTTCCATAGCTAATCTCATCCGTGGCTACTTTTGGTACTCGAGACGTAAACAAACGGGCGCCATTGCTTGAATGATGTCACGTTCGTCTTCATCCTGAAGCCAGTTGCTTGCCGATCACCATGATACAGCAGAGCAGGGTGGGACATAAAAACTGGACGAAGTAGCAGGGAGGGTCCATCAGGACGCCATGGCTATCTCACCCAAAAATAGATTTTTCGCTTCGCTCAAAATCCGTTTTTTGGGCTCAAGCCATGGCGTCCTGATGGAAGAATACCAGAGAATCAATGTATCGTGGTAGATTTTCCCCTATTGGTAAGTGCCAAGGGCTTTGAACAAATTAGCATAGTAATCTTAATAAAGAACCGTAGGGAAGAATCTTCCTGCTCCCCTTGGCAGTGAAGTTCCCACGGGCCATGCCGAGGTCAAAGTGGTTATTGAAGGGCTATTCACCTTGTTAGAAGAACCTGAAGAACTTGGAGACGAGACTGAATGGTTGGCATTCGTATCGGAACATTCTGGAAGGCAGACAGGTGGTGGTTGGACACTGTGTGCTGAGAAGGTTGGTTTCGTATCCAGGGTATGAAGAGTAAGTATTCGTATTGGAATATTACTTTGTAAGAGTGAATATAAAATAAGGGTTAGGACCTTAAAATCTCCATGAACCATGAGGAAAGGGGATAATAAAACTATGACAGGCATGTATTTCATAGTAAGTAGGAGCGGATTGAGACGCACAAGTAATAAAATAGAAATTTTATTTCACAGTTGCAGAAATTAAATGAATTACAGCAATAAGTAAAGTTAATTTACAGAAATTATAATGTACATAGTAATAAAGACTTGCTCTTGAATCTGAAAGGGAATTTCAAATTTATTAGTAGGCACTCGTCCTCGAGGAACGTTAGTCTTTAATTAAAACACATCATGCTCTAGGCATGCGGCACTTGTGTGACAACTATGACATTTCACCTGGGATAAGAACAGTTAATAAGAAAGCACTAAGTGTTTTCGACATCACTATATATCGCTCGAGGGTCAACATAGGCACCCGAAGAGTTAGAGTCAAGTAACTCACTGTTCTATGCAGAGTTAGGTGCAGGTTTCATAACACTACCTGCGGCTACCACAAAATGTTTGACTTCGTGCACTTGTTTCGCATAATGTTTGAAGAAAACACGCGAGGACTTCCAGCCTGTGAAGCTTTTAAGGCTTTCGAAGTCCATACTCTGAAAGAAATTCAGAGACGATGCAACTTTTCTAGGATCGTGACCAGCGGGTGTACTGTCGGGATCCGCTCTGCGAATGAAGTAGGTGATTTTCGCTCTTAATTGTTTCAGTGACAGGTCGCTGCCCGATGTTTCTCCTTTGAAGAGTTGGCCTCCACCAAAGTTCGAAGTTCTGCGAAGATAGACCTTGAGGCTCTCTACTGGGCATAAAGAGGCATCTTCCTTCAGGGGGCATATTCTCCAGGGGCCCCATCTTTTGGTGGGTAATTCATTTTTGGCGAGAAACGTCAGATCCGGGGAGAGGGTAATGTCTCCTGAATCAGTAAACAGGATATGACCCTCTTCTCTTGATAATGCCACTATTTCGCTGACTCGGGCTCCTGAGGCAAGAGCAAAGAGAAATATAACTTTCTGAGTCAGATCCTTGAGAGGGCATGAATCATTATCTAAGTTGGAGGCGAAATGGAGCACCTTGTCCAATGACCAGGAGATCGGTTTCGGTGGGGGTGCTGGGCGTAGACGAGCGCATGCTTTCGGCAGTTTATTGAAGATGTCGCTGGACAGATCAATTTGGAAGGCATACAATATTGGTCTAGTCAAGGCCGATTTGCAAGTTGAAATCGTATTGGCTGCTAATCCCTGTCCATGAAGGTGAATGAAGAAGGACATGCAGAAATCAATTGTGATTTCCTTAGGATTTTTTGTCTTGACGAAAGAGACCCATTTTCTCCAAGATGATTCGTATTGCCGTCTTGTGGATTCGGTCTTGTATTCCTCGAGGAAGTCTAGACTTTTCTTCGAGATCCCAAACCTCTTCTTTGCGGCTAGGGAGAGAAAATCATGAGATGAAGGTCCTTGATTTTCGATGATGAAGCGAAGACAGTCGACTTCTGTACATGTTGGGAGAGAACTGGGCCTGGGAGAGGGATCAGCTTGGGCTGCAGCTCCAGGACCAGGGGGGTACCAGTTGCTCCGGGGCCACTTGGGAGCCACTAGGGCCGCTGTCCCTTTGAAGGTTCTCAGCTTGGAGAGGACTTTCAGCAGAAGGTTGGTGGGAGGGAACAGGTAGATCTTGGACCATCTGTTCCAGTCCAGTGACATGGCATCCACTGCTTCTGCCTTGGGGTCCTCGTACGGGGCCACGTACCGAGGAAGTTGATTGTTGTCGCTCGTTGCGAAGAGATCTATCTGAAGTTCTGGGACTTGGTGGGAGATGAAGGAGAATGATCTTGCGTCTAGAGACCATTCCGACTCTATCGGGTTTGTCCGAGATAGAGCGTCCGCTGTCACGTTGCGGAATCCTTGTAGGTGAACTGCAGACAGGTGCCATTTCTTCTTCTCTGCCAGACGGAAGATTGGGAGAAGCACCTGATTTATCTGGGGCGATCTTGAGCCTTGGCGATTGAGACATCGAACTACCACCAAGTTGTCTAGGGTTAGACGAATATGGATCGAGGGAGGCGGGGAGAGTTTCTTCAGAGTTAGAAGGACCGCCATGGCCTCCAAGATGTTGATGTGGAACGTCTTGAACAGGGGAGACCATGTGCCTTGAGCCTGTTTTTGGTGGGAGTGACCTCCCCAACCCTCCAGCGAAGCGTCCGTGTGGATGTTGAGTGATGGAGGTGGGTGTTGAAGAGGAATGGACCTTTTCAGGGCCTTTGCTTCCGACCACGGCTTGAGGAGAAGTCGAAGTCTGTTTGTGAGCCGTCTCTTGAGGTCTCTTCGAGTGATGGATGCAGAACGTCTCCAGACTCCCGCGGCATCCTTTAGCTGTGCACGAAGCACTGGGTTTGTTACTGAGGCGAACTGTAGAGAGCCTAGAACTCGTTCCTGCTGGCGTCTTGAGATCCGCTTGGATTTCAGTAGTCGCTTGACAGACCCTGCTATTTCCTTCCTTTTCTTCTGGGGAATGGAAAGGCGGTGTGACTGAAGGTTCCAATGGATTCCTAACCATTTGAACTTCTGAGCTGGAGAGAGGCGAGATTTCTTCGCGTTTATCTTGAATCCCAGGTGTTCTAGGTACTGGGTGACTTTGCTGCAGGATTTTACACAATCCTCGGGCGATGGAGCCCAAACTAGCCAATCGTCGAGGTAGGCCATCACCTGGACGTCTCGGAGGCGGAGCTGTTGTACTATGGCGTCCGCCAGCTTTGTGAAGATCCGAGGGGCCACATTGAGGCCGAAGGGCATGGCCCTGAAGGCGTAGCTTTTCCTTTGGAGTCGAAATCCTAGGTAGGAGGAAGCGTGGTGGTTCATCGGAATGTGCCAGTAGGCATCCGCCAGGTCTATGGAGACCGTGTAAGAACCTCGAGGCAGAAGGGTCCTTATCTGTTGAAGAGTCAGCATCTTGAACTTGTCGTTCGCTATGAACTTGTTGAGGGGGGATAAGTCCAGAATGACTCTAAGTTTGTCGGAGTCTTTCTTGGGGACACAAAACAGTCTCCCTTGGAACCTGGTGGACTTTACCTTCCTTATCACCTTCTTGTTCAAGAGATCTAGGACATATTCTTCCAGAAGGGGGGTTGATTGTTGGAAGAATTGCTGGAATGTTGGGGGTGGTTGAGTCCAACTCCAGCCTAGACCCTTCTTGACGATGCTGTGTGCCCAGGGATCGAAGGTCCAACGATCCTGGAATTGGCGGAGTCTTCCTCCCACCGGAAGCACTTCATTGCTTCTGGTGTCCCGAGGGCTTGCTGCCTCGGCCGCTAGCTCCGTTTCCTCCTCTCTCCTGGAGGGACGGCGAGACGCGTCTCTGCCTGCACCTCTGCTTGAGCCTCTACCTTTGGGACGAAAGGTAGTCGTCTGTTGCTCGAAAGCAGGGGTGAAAACCGGTGACTGTGACAAGACCGGTTGGGTGACCAGCTGAAAGGTCTGCTGTGGCTGAGCTCCCACTTGGGAGGTAGCGGGTCCCGGAAACTGACGTCTTGGTTGACGTTGCTGGGGTTTCTGTTTGGAAGATTTCCTCTTAGGTTGAGGTCCGTCGTCCTGAGAGGATTTCCTCTTTTTTGACATGCCCCACTTGTGGAGAAGGTTCCTATTCTCCGTGGCGGCTTTGTCGGTGATTTCCTTCACAAGGTCAGAAGGAAAGAGGTGTTTGCCCCAGATGTTGGAGGAAATCAGCCTCCGGGGTTCATGTTTCACAGTGGCACCTGCGAACACGAATTCACGACAGGCTCTCCGAGCCTTCATGAAGTGGTACATGTCCTTCACCAGGGTTGCCATGTGGGATTTGGCAAGTACCATGTAGTGGTCTGGTACTCTGGTGTCACAGGCCATGATGTCCAGTTGGACCTGGTGGGACATGGATGCTGCGAGCCTCTCCTTCGTATCTTGTTCCCGACGAAGGAGGTGATCGTTGACTTTCGGGAGGTCTTCATTAAACTGACGTCCGGCGACGTCAGGATCTAGCTTTCCCACCACGAAAGTATGCTGGATGTCCTTCCAGTGTCGAGCGTCGGGGGGAGTGACTATGGAGAAGGGTCTGCACTCCTCCAGTGCAGGGCAGGCTTTTCCCTCTTCCACAGCCTTGAGGCACGCAGCGAAGGCCTTTTCCATGAATGGAAGGACTGCATTCTCAGGTGCAACGTAGGTAGGGTGCTTCTTGCTCAGGTCCGGAAGCTTAGAGCAGGTAAAACCCCTACTTTTAAACGTGTTGGCTAGCATAGCCTGGGCCTTCGCGAGATCGAACACTATCTCCTCTTTCGGTTCGGTCTCTTCTTTGGAGGCAGGTTCAGAGCGAAGTCGGACGTAACAGTCCGGGTAGGCCTCGAAATTTGGGAAGAACTCCACGTCTTCCAGGGGGACCGTGCCGATCTTGTCACTGACGAAGATCCTGCCGGTCGCTATAACCATATGCTCAGCATACCTCCATGGGTTGGCATGTGAGCAAGCGGGGAGATCCTTAACCGAGATCTTCTTCGGTTCTTTGGATCCTATCATAGACCTGATGAACTCCTGATTCTCCTTCAGCCTGTCGTCCATGATGGCTTTAATCATCCGGAGCATCTCTTGGGTGGATGGCAAGGGTTCCGGGGTAGTGGAGGTAGACGGGAGAAACACTTCCGTCGGTGTAGGAGTAGGGGCGGTGATGGAAGGAGGAGCGACCTCATGCTCCGACTCGGCGTACTCCACCTGGTCTTCATCATCTTCAGCCCCTTGAGCCATAAGGGTCTTCTCCGTGTCTTCCGAGACATCCGACATGTGTTCATCATCTTCGGAATCCAGGCGGCACTCGTGCATGGACTGGGCCATGACTACATCAGGTTCCACTGTAATTTGGACAGTGGGGATCGAATCCTTGGGTACCACAGAATCAGGGGAGGCCTTAGGGAACAGAAGTGACCTCAATTCTTCAGTGGCCAGGTACGGTCCGGTGGCATTCTTCTGGAAACCACGCACCCACTTGCGTAGCTTCTCCCGAGAAGTGTCCCTGACCTCCGCTGAGGGAGGGTTATGGAAGGCATCAACTAGGTGAGCCTGGCAGACCGTACAATTCAGTGGGTCCCAGAATTTCAAATCCCCTTTCTTGTTAGCACAAGGGGCGTGAGTCCTGCAAGCCGTATGCCCGTAGAAGTGCGGGCGTTTCACAGCGCAGAAGTCGAAGTCACACTTCATCTGCTCCTCCTGTGGAAGAAAGAGAAAATGAGTATGGGGGGAGTCATAAGAATGGCTCTTAAGCTAAGTTAATATTAATCATTAATTTTAACTTGATAAAGGGTGTGATGCACAGAGGATTGAGAGAGTAAAGAAACATACTCCATGCATCTCGCCCAGCTGGCTACCGTAAGCTTCATCCTTGGATAATCCGAGGTGGCCGAAGGCACAGGATAGAATTCCCGCAGAATCCATAGGGTAATGGAATTCCATGGAAATTACCAAGGATAAGTTTGGGACTGAGGTCACTCAGTCCCAAATTAGGGGGCTAAAGGATCCCCGAGGGTAACTGCTTCCGGCAACCAGCCGCGCTAAGATACACGCAGCATGCTGGAAATCTGAAGAATGCAAAAGGACAGCATGATTACTAATAGAACAGTATCAAGGTACTGATCCACTAACGTAAACAGGCCATCTGGTTGCAGTGTAGGGCTATCAGTATGAGGTGATAGCTAGTAGAAGGGGGTGCAAGTCGTCTTGACGCCTCCGGGGGTCCGGCAGACCTCCGGCACGCCAGAGGCCGCTCCAGCAGAGTTTCTGGCATTAGTACAGACAGTATAAGTCAAGAGTAATACCAGGGTGGCGGCCGCCGGCGCCGGCAGAGGGAGCGGCGGCTCCGGCAGCCGGAGGATGCCAGAGTGGTGACAGGATCAAGGATAGTTATGGCAGAACCGGGTTGCCGGCAGTGGATGCCGGCACTCCGGTGGCCGGCCGGCGGGCGAACGGCCAAGCTATGAGGGAGGTGAAGAGCCATCGGCTGGAAGCCGGCGGCAGGCGGCAGTCCCCTGGCACACGGAGGACTGGCGGCCATGGGGGTATAGAGGGAGTCACCAAGGTAGGAGGTGGGTATCACCGACAGTGGAGGCGGCAAGGGACCGGCACCCGGATAGTGAAAGAGACAGGGGGAGGGATGTAAGGAGTCCAGTCATGGACTCCCAGACATCCCCCCCTGAGAGGGTGTACCCATGATAGAGGCTGGCTCTATCACCCAGAAGCAGGGGCCGCAGAGGACCGGGAGCTAGGGTAGCCCAAGGGAGGGCTAGGGAACACCCAAAGAGGGGGAGACCCCTGTATACAGAACACATCCAGTGGCTAACCCCATAGGACACTATGAAGGGTATTTGTACCAGAGCGGACTGTACGCAGAAGCTCCAGGTTGCCCTATCACTCCACCTGAAGGAGGAGTTGTAGGACAGGGGACAGATGGGTATAGACTAACCTAAGTATAGGCTAGGCTATACAAGAGATAGGTGGGGAGGGGAGAAGAGAAGAGTCTTCCATGAAAGGGGTTCTGTACCAGAGCGGCCACTAAGGAAGGGAGGACACTCCCTAACCTAAGGTAAGGCAGCCTGACTGAAACGGTACATGGGTACAGTTTCAGCAAGGGACAGAATTACTCTTCCAAAACCTAACCTAGAGCAGGGCTGAGCGTCCTGAACTAGGAAGGATAGAAGACATATCGCTATCGCAGGACAGTCATAGACTAGTCCTAGCCATAGAGGAAAGATTAGCCGTTCCTCACTCTCAGGCGCAACCCTAAGGGGGGTTCATTCCCTTAGGGAGGACTGAGAGGCGATAAAATACTCTGGTAAGAGCTTGATCCCTTTACGTGGTAAGGGGAGCAAGGCTACGCAGAGGGAATGCCAAGCAGGGGGATGAAGGGAGCATATAGGGGTCCTACATGTAGGTTAGGTTAGGAAGGCACACTAACTAACCTATTCCCTATATGGTCCCTGAAGGCGAAAACACTTGCATCACAGTCAATAGTATTGTAAAATAATGCCACTATCTTCATAAATAAGCCTAGGATCACTGATAAATCATGCATGAACACTGATATATAGGCGCACTGGCCTGGGGGCTATAGTAGCCAACTGGTATAGGGTCAATCGATGACCGGTAAAAAAGCGTCAAAACACGATATAAAAGTTCCTAGCTATGAAGACTAAATAAACTAATGTTATCGATTAGTAATTGAGGCCGGAAGCGTTGTTGTGGCTAACTAAATAAGGCATGCAGAACAACAACGACGCCATAAAATGGCGGGTCCGGTAGAAGCACAGCTCTGCCACAAAACAACAATTATCTCGAAAAGTAATATTTACTTTATGGTCAGAGCCCAACTAAACAACACTGGAACCCCGCACTCAACTTTCCAGAAGAAGGCGAGGCCGAAGGTAGCGACATAATAAGGATGCAAGGCGATAAAGATAGCACAGGGAAAATCCGTCTAAGTAAGGCAAGCTACTAGCAGAAGGATGGAGACGAACGTGACGTCATTCAAGCAATGGCGCCCGTTTGTTTACGTCTCGAGTACCAAAAGTAGCCACGGATGAGATTAGCTATGGAACGGCTCCCAGCTATTCTCCGCCTTTACACACCGAAGCCTTAACTCTGTTCGGGGTGTAGATAGCTATGTGGCGCGTTAATACATGCGTCCCCTGTTGATATACGATGTCTTAAAAGGGAAACCTTTAGGATACTCGCTCCAGAAGTTAGAATTCTGTGATAACCTGTGGTTAAATTCTCTGGGAATATCTTAGTAGTTATTTACCCAAGGAAGCTACCAAAAAGGAACCTTCCATCAGGACGCCATGGCTTGAGCCCAAAAATAAGAACTAAAGGTCTTCATACGTGAGCACTTCCCTATAACTGTATGTGTACAGGAGAGCAAGCTCGATGCTAACACTCCTTGTCCTCAAGAGTATGTTAGCTATAGGACACCATATGATCAACGAGCTGGGAGCCATGGGGAAGTCTTATGTACGTTTGTCGAGATGTTCCCCAAATATCTTTGTCTATCTCTACCCCTCTGCAGGCAGTGGTTGTACAGATTGATATAGGAAGAAAATACACAATCTATTCTCTTTACTTGCCTCCAAATTATAACATCTCATATGATAATATAGTAGAGGTGGTTAAACAACTCCCACAGCCTTTTCTTTTACTAGGAGATCTTAATAGTAGACATCCTTTATGGGGTGATGTTTTGGCAAACGCAAGGGGTAATATGTCTATCAATTTTGGAGAATGAAGATGTAGGACTCCTTAATACAGGAGAGTCCACACATTTTCATCTTCAGACAGGTACCTTGTCCTGCATTGACCTATCAGTTGCAGCCTCTAACTGTCTTCTTGATTTTAATTGGAGAACATTAGATGATTGGCATACTAGTGAGCATGCACCAATCTTTATAAACTCCAACAATGGTCCACCTTTACAGAGATCGCCACGATGGAATCTTGATAAGGCGGACTTGGATAGATTTCGGGAGCTAAGTGAAATTGAAGGAAATGCAGAATAGTTTGAAAGTGTTGATGATGCCATTGACTTAATTTAATGGAACTCTTCACACAGCAGGAGTCAATTCCATTCCCAAAACAACAGGGATATTCAAACGATGACCAGTCCCCTGGTGGTCATCAGAACTAACTGCTCTGCACAGAGCCACAAGAAAGTCTTTAACCCGATTGCACAGGCGCCATACTGAGGAGAATTTAGTCATATACAAGAAATGTAGAGCACAGTTCCGTCATGCCATGAAAGAAGCTAGACGCCAGTCTTGGTGTCATTTGTTACCTCCACTAACAGTAGAACACCAACATCATCTGTGTGGAGGAATGTGAAAAAGATAGCAGGCAAATTCACCCCAAACCCACCACCAGTGTTAAGGGTAAATGATCAGTATATGACTGGAGCAACCAAAGTTAGCAGTGCCTGGCTGATCATTTTTCAAATGTATCATGCAATTGTGAAGCAGCTCCTGGTCACCAGTATAGGAGCATTGAAGAAAAGAAGGTTTTAAATTTCGCAACAAGAAAGGAAGAGTTATACAATTCTGTGTTTACTGAAAGAGAATTTCATTCTGCACTTGCTACGTGTAGCGATACAGCCCCTGGACCCGATGGAATTCCATATGCAATGATTAGACACGTACCTTTTAATACAAAGTTATTTATTTTAAGCATTATTAATAGAATATGGTATAATCATAGTTATC
The DNA here is from genome assembly GCF_036898095.1 of Palaemon carinicauda. Classification (NCBI taxonomy): domain Eukaryota; kingdom Metazoa; phylum Arthropoda; class Malacostraca; order Decapoda; family Palaemonidae; genus Palaemon; species Palaemon carinicauda. The sequence goes on along the minus strand of NC_090743.1, from coordinate 110,889,263 downwards.
CAAGTGTTTGGGAACTAGCCATTATATTAGCCTTTTTAAAACCCTGTAAGGACTGTAAGGACAAGTTTTTAGCAGCAAATTATATGTCAATTGCATTGACATTTTTTTTATGTAAAATAATGGAGAAGATGGTCAATGTAAGGTTGATATGGTACCTTGAAAAGAAGGGTCACCCATTCAATGTGGATTCAGAAAAATGCACTCAACGACTGATGTGTTGATACGACTTGAGTCCTGTATTTGTGAAGCCTTTGCTTCCAAACAGTACCATGTGACAGTTTTTTTTTTACCTTGAAAAAGCATATGATACCACATGGAGATATGGTATACTTAAAAGAATTCATGAGTTTGGATTAAGAGGAGAGCTACCACTATTTATTCAGGCATTTCTTTCACGTAGAGTTTTTCAAGTGAGAGTTGGGGAAACTCTATCAGAGAGTAAATGCCAGGAAGAAGGAGTTCCTCAGGGTAGTGTGCTGAGTGTAACCCTTTTTGCACTAGCAATTAATGTGATATCCTCAGTCATTCCCCGGGATGTTCTCACAACATTATTTGTGGATGATCTCTCCATATCACTTGCTGGAACTAGAATGGCAATGGTTGAGAGAAAAATACAACTCTCTATAGACAAAATTATCCAGTGGGCCGATAGGATTGGATTTAAGTTCTCGACAAGTAAAACTACTACGTATTGCCCATTTCTGTCGTATCCGGTGAGTACATCCTGACCTGGACATATACATCAAAGATCAACGGTTCCCATGTGCAAGTGAAGCTAAATTTTTAGGGTTGATATTTGATTGTAGGCTTACATGGGTTTCTTACTTAAAAGCAATAAAAGCTAAATGTCTTGAGGCTTTGATCTTTTAAAAGTATTGTCCCATACATCATGGGGCCAGACCGCAATACTATTTTAAAATTATACAAAGCCTTGATTTTTTCCAAAATTAGTTATGAATGTGAAATATACTCCTCAGCCACCCCAAGCCGGTTAGAAATATTAGATTCTATACATCATGCTGGTATTAGATTGTCCACAGAAGCGTTTAGAACCTCACCTATCACAAGTCTCCTTTTTGATGCTGGGGAGTTGCCTCTAGACTTTTACCGAATGTCTTATATTATTCGGTATTGGTTTAGATTGCAAAGACTCCCTAATTCTTTAGCCTTTCAGATTGCAATCCTTTTAAGGCACTCAACATACTTTGAGTTGTACCCAAAATCTCTTCAACCTTATGGCTTTCAGGTGAAAAAATTATTGAACAGTCTTGATATAATTAGAATTAGGGTGCTTCTATTCAAGGTATCATCAACACCTCCATGGAAATTACCTGACGTATCTTTTTGTAAATACTTTATTGGAGGTTAGAAGAATATGACTGACTTAGAATCCAGGTCTCTTTTTATGGAACATGTTGCAGAACATAGGGGATTGACTTTTATATATACTGATGGCTCCAAATCTGATGCTGGCATTGGATTTGGAGCATATAGTAATGATTTCAATTGTAGAGGTGCCCTTCCCCTAACACCTTCCATATTTACTGCCGAACTGTATGGCATACTAACCACTATTGAGAAATAGCTTTGGAAATGAGGGTAATTTTACAATTTTTAGTGATGCAAGGAGTGTTCTTCAAGCTTTAGAAGTTTTTAATTCTAGTAACCCTCTAGTTTTAAAGATTTTAGAATGCCTTTTTATTACTGGACGGAGAGGTATAACAGTTCGATTTTGTTGGGTTCCAGCACATGTTGGTGTGTCTGGGAATGAGAATGCAGATTTACTGGCAAAGAATGCGGCATCTGAGTTGATACCAAGAAGGTATCCCATTCCTTATAATGATTTCCTACCTAACATCAAGAAATGGTTTGTAATAATTGGCAACAACACTGGGATAGTCTAGATGGCAATAAAATGAGGGAAGTAACAAATGTCATATCACCTTGGAGGTATAACACGATGCCCCGAAAATGGGAGAAGACTCTTTGTCATCTCCGTATTGGTCACACTCGGTTGACACATGAGCTTCTGCTGAAGGGCCAACACCGACCGTATTGCGACGTCTGTTTAGTACCTTTAACAGTGAGGCATTTGTTGACCGAATGCCCCAATTATAATAACTTAAGAAATAGATATCTGTTTGAGGCTCGAGGTGAGGATGGCAGGTTCATCCTTGCCAAGATTCTTGGAGATAATGTGTCCTACTATGCGAGGAGCATTTTTAGATTTATTTCAGAAACAGGTGTTCTGAAAACTATTTACCTTCTATAATGACATTCAACTTTTATGGTTTTAATTGAATATTCTTTTAATTTTTATATAAGATAAATGATATCGGCGTCAATGACCTTAGATGTCAGGATGCCAGAAAACCTTAAATCAATCAATCAATTAACCTTAACACATCTTACATCTCCCTCCTAAAATATTACGAGGAGGGTAATATTTTCAAAACTTATAAATGACAATATCAAAACCAGACATGCTCAAAACTCTTGAAGAAAAACATCAGACGTATGGTAAATCATGATCGTGATAATGGTAACATTAGGATGAGAGAGAGAGAGAGAGAGAGAGAGAGAGAGAGAGAGAGAGAGAGAGAGAGAGAGAGAGAGAGAGAGAGAGAGAGAGAGAGAGTGCATTAACATAAGAAGCGAAACAATGATTACATCAGTATTGCAAGATTTGTACTAAAATTGAGTTGGGAATGCACCATCAACATTAAATCTCATTCAGAGTATTATTTTGCAACATGAAATCAATGCACGTCTAAGTTCAGTCAAAAAAAAAAAAAAAAAAAAAAAAAAAACCAAACCTTTCCTTTTATAAATGCAGAATCAAGTTCTCTTTTTCTAATGGATTTTCTCCAGTAGGGGTCTATCATATGGTTGAGTTTGGCGGTCGGTACACCATCGCGTACATGTCTCCCAGTTGCCAGTTGAAAATAGCCCAGTGAGGAAAGGAAACGAGGAAAAATAAAAAGTTTGAGAGTAACAACGTTAAAATCAATATCTCCTATATTATTATTATTATTATTATTACTTGCTAAGCTACAACCCTAGTTGGAAAAGCAAGATGCTATAAGCCCAAGGGCCCCAACAGGGAAAATAGCCCAGTGAGGAAAGGAAAAACGGAAAAATAAAATATTTTAAGAACAGTAACAATATTAAAATAAATATTTCTTATATAAACTATAAAAACTTTAACATGACAAGAAGAGAAATTAGATAGAAGTGTGCCCGAGTGTACCCTCAAGCAAGAGAACTCTAACCCCAGACAGTGGAAGACCATGGTACAGAGGCTATGGCACTACCCAAGACTAGAGAGCAATGGTTTAATTTTGGAGTGTCCTTTTCCTAGAAGAGCTGCTTACCATAGCTAAAGAGTCTCTTCTACCCTTACCAAGAGGAAAGTAGCCACTGAACAATTACAGTGCAGTAGTTAACCACCTGCAAGAAGAATTATTTGGTAATCTCAGTGTTGTTCAGGTGTATGAGGTTGGAGGAGAATCTGTAAAGAATAGGCCAGACTATTCGGTGTGTGTACGCAAGGGGAAAGAACCGTAACCAGAGAGAAGGATCCAATGAAGTACTGTCTGGCCAGTCAAAGGACCCCCATAACTCTCGAGGGGTAGTATCTCAACGGGTGTTTGGTGCCCTGGCCAACCTACTACCTACAATATGATGTATGGTCAGTCTCTAGGGCATTATCCAGCTTGCTATAGTAGTGTCACTCCCTTGACTGTATTTATGAGCGGACTTTAATCTATTCTAATATCTAGTACTCAGTATCAGTACAAAAGATGTCAAGCCCTTATTAATGTAATCTAAAGGAGTTTCAATTCTGTAATAGTTGACAGAGAACCGCCAACGTGTTTTATGGAGTCAGCAGGAATGATCGATGGAACGGGTTATACAACTGTCGGACAAGAGCGCTTGGGAGCGAGACGGGAGTCGGTATAAGCAGGAGGGAGGTATTAAAGAGGTGGGTGGATGTCGAGAACGACAAGAGGAAGAGGGGGGAGGGAGGTGAGTTCAATGGATGGTCGAGCCTCGGGTCGAGCTCTCCTCCTAAACGAAAGGAAGAGAAATACGATAGAATAGAGTACCCAAGTGTACCCTCAAGCAAGAGGACTCTAACCCAAGTCAGTGGAAGACCATGGTACAGAGGCTATGGCACTACCCAAGACTAGAGAACAATAGTTTGATTTCGGAGTATCCATCTCCTAGAAGAGCTGCTTACCATAGCTAAAGAATCTCTTCTACCCTTAGCACGAGGAAAGTGGCCACTGAATAATTACAGTGCAATAACCCCTTGGGTGAAGAAGAATTGTTTGGTAATCTCAGTGTTGTTAGTTATATAAAGACGACGAGAATATGTAAAGAATAGGCCAGACTATTTGGTGTGTGTGTGTGTGTAGGGAAAGGGAAAATGAACCGTAACCAGAGAGAAGGATCCAATGTAGTACTGTCTGGCCAGTCAAAAGACCCCATATCTCTTTATCGGTAGTATCTCAACGGGTGGCTGGTGCCCTGACTAACCTACCACCTATTAAGGGCGTTTTCAGGTGCTGTAGCCTGGCCAATGATGTCTTGTCTCTATCGAGGCTTCCAGTCCTGCTGATACTTGTAGTGTTGATCCTGTTGTCCCTTTGAATGAGAATCTAGTCAACATAATTGATAGGCATATCCCTTCTTGTGTGCTAAGGTTCCGAGTGAAGGACAAACCATGGTTCCATGATCATTGTAGACGTGCTTATTTGGAGAAGCAGGAGGCCTATCATCTTTGGAAGGGTAACAGATCAGATTTGACCTGGAATAACTATACTCAGCTTAAAGATTTTGCTCAGAGAGTTTGTGCCTCAACTGAAAAGGAATACAATTTAACCATAAAAGAAACCCTTTCTGATACAACTCAGGAACATAAATGGTGGTCTACCCTTAAATCTGCACTCTTTGGTGTAGATATAATAGTTCCTCCTTTGCTTAAACCAGATGGCTCAGTCACTCACTGTCCAAAGGAAAAGGCAACCCATTTGGCTGATGTTTTTGACAGTAAACAGAGTAATGAAAAACTTTAACTTCCTCATTCCTGTTTTCCTGAGGCTAAACTAACTAGGTTAGCTTTTCGATCTCGTGAAATTAAAGCTCTGTTGATGGACCTTGATGTTTATGAAGGCGTAGACCCAAATGGTATTTTTCCTTAGTTTTTTTATAAAGATACCAGATTTCTTGGCTCCAAAGTTATCTGTTATTTTGCGCAAGTTAGCAAGAAGGGGAGCTTTTAGCACTTGGAGAATTGGTAACGTTACTCCTCTATGTAAATGTGTTTGTGGTAGCTCAAGTACAACTGATTACCGCCCAATTTCCATAACTCCCATATTATCTAAAGTTTTTGAACGTCTTCTGGGAAAATGTCTTAATAGGTTTGCTGAAAGTAATCATCTATTCCCTAGTTTGCAATTTGGTTTTCTTAAAGGCCTTGGAGCATTGTGATGCCCTTCTTACAACTCCAATGCTGTACAGAAATCCCTTGATTGTGGTCAGGAAGTTCGTATGATTGGCCTTGATTTTAGTGCAGCATTTGAGCGTGTTAATCATGAGGCCCTTGTTTTCAAACACAAACAGTTGGGAATGGGTGGGTCGTTTCTTAGCATTATTATGGATTTTTTAAGTAATAGATCTCAAAGAGTTGTTGTTGATGGGCACCATAGTGTGTATAGGGATGTGATATCTGGTGTTCCACAGGGTAGTGATCTTGGCCCATTACTTTTCATACTATGTACACATGACATGTGGTTTGGCCTAGAAAACAAGATTGTTGCATATGCAGATGATGCTACTCTCTTTGCATCAATTCCATCCCCTGAATGTAGGTCTGGGGTTGCTGAATCCCTTAATAGAGATCTAGCTAAAATTAGTGCATGGTGCAAATTATGGGGCATGAAGTTGAATCCTAACAAAACTGAAAAGTATGATTGCCAGTAGGTCAAGGACAGTGGCTCCTCAACATCCGGATCTCATTATTTATAATGTATCTTTAACTTTGTATGACTTTTAATATTTAAGGTGTGATTTTCGACAGCTAATTTACTTTTGAGAAACACTTTAGGTCTGTATCTTCTTCAATTGCACAAAAAACTGGTTTATTGAGAAAGTCTTTAAGATTTTTGGTGATCAATTTATCCTGAAGAAGTGTTTTAATTCTTTCATTCTACCTTGTTTTGAGTATTGTTCTCCTGTCCGGTGTTCAGCTGCTGATTCTCATCTTAATTTGTTGGACAGAAACTTACGGTCTATTAAATTTCTTATTCCTGATCAGATAATCTTTGGCACTGTTCCTGTCCGTAATACTAGGCAGGCAGTTAATTCTAATAGCCAGGCCTTCTCCTTCATGAGGCTCAATACTACACAGTATTCTAGAAGTTTTATTCCAGCTATGACCAAGTTGTGGAATGATCTTCCTAATCGGGTACTTGAATCAGTAGAACTTCAAAAGTTCAAAGTTGCTGCAAATGATTTTATGTTGAACAGGCCGACATAAATCTTTGTATAGTTTATATATGACATATCTGTTTTGACGTTGTTACTGTTTGTAGAATGATTTTATTGTTAATTTTTTGTCATCATTTATTTATATCCTTATTTCCATTCCTCGCTGGGCTATTTTTCCCTGTTCGAGCCTAAGGGCTTATAGCATCTTGCTTTTCTAACTAAGGTTGTAGCTTGGCTAATAATAATAATAATAATAACAATAATAATAATAATAATAACAATAATAGCTGAAGGAATGCTGCCAGAAGATTTTGTCTCTGTTAATCAATCCAATCACGAAATCTAAAACAGGAATGGAGATGCTTAAATCACTTTTTTTAGCTGGTTCTTATTAATAGCAAATATTATTCTGCATTCTGTTTCGAGGATAAAGCTTGGCCACAAACTTATCCTAAACATATTCCTATCTTGATTTTAAAATTACTGAAAGCAAAGGGACTGGAGGTAGTAGGTTGGCCAGGGCACCAGCCACCCGTTGAGATACTACCACTAGAGAGTTATGAGGTCTTTTGACTGGCCAGACAGTACTACATTGGATCATTCTCTCTAGTTACGGTTTATTTTCATTTTGCCCACACACACTGAATAGTCTGGCTTATTCTTTACATATTCTCCTCTGTCCTCATACACCTGACAACACAGATTACCAAACAATTCTTCTTCACCCAAGGGGTTAACTACTACACTGTAATTGCTCAGTGGCTACTTTCCTCTTGGTAAGGGTAGAAGAGACTCTTTAGCTATGGTAAACAGCTCTTCTAGGAGAAAGGCACTCCAAAATCAAACCACTGTTCTCTAATCTTGGGTAGTGCCATAGTAGCCTCTGTACCATGGCCTTCCACTGTCTTGGGTTAGAGTTTTCTCGCTTGAGGGTACACTCAAGCACACTCTCCTATCTTATTTTTCTTCCTCTTGTTATGTTAGTTTTTATAGTTTATATAGAAGATATTTATTGTTGTTACTTTTCTTGAAATATTTTATTTTCCTTTTTTCCTTTCCTCATTGAGATATTTTCCCTGTTGGGGCCCCTGGGCTTATAGCATCTTGCTTTTCTAACAAGGGTTGTAGCTTAGTAGGTAATAATAATAATAATGATAATAATAATCATAGTAATAATAAGTTTTATAAAGTACTCATTTCGAAGTCCTCACTCACCCTACACTCAAAATTATTAGGAGTTAAGATTAAACGCCATGTCCCTATCATATAATAATCATCTACTAATAATTAACCTTCAGTTTTTATTCAATATCAGTATGGAGAATAAAAGCTTGAAGTTTGTAATTATTTGCATAATCTAGTACATTTTTGGCATTTCTTTTCCTTGTCTAGGAATAATTTTAGTAGTTATATTTAAAATAATTTACAGCAACAAGGGTATTTTTCCTTTTCAGTATCATGTCTTTTAGTCCTTTATCAAAACAAACTATATATTTCTATTTTATTCCAACAGAATTCTGGTATAAATTTACAATATGACATTGACTGTCGAATTATCAGAGTTGCCAAGAGGATAGCTTACAAAAACCAGGAATTATATAGAAAAAAGCATAGAAATGTTACACATGGGATGATATGGTCATTAAGGCACCAAGAGCGGGAATTTTGCATGTCTGTAAATCTCCACAACATGAAATGCATAAAGAAAAAAAAAAAAACATTATTACAAATGAATTTCATAGGAACTATGTGATGAACATTCTATACATAATCCAATATTTCTTTCTACAGCTGTATCACTTTCTTTTACTTTTAATCCTTTCCTTTTGGTTTCTTCCCACTTTTTAAAATTTGTTTGCCCCAAATTAGTTTTCTCCTAACAAAATCCTATTGACTATCTTTTTGGTCACATAGAGATGTGGTCTCAAACTTATTTAAAATCATAATGTATTACTTATATTAAAACCTGAGAAATTAAAATACAGTAACCCAACCTAATATTGCACCTCAAAGAGAGCTGCAGGCAAGATCACAATCGGGATAAGAGAGGCAAGTGCTACTCCAGCTTAGGTACACCAAAATAATGGCCCAACAGCGCATAGCCGGCCTTTTGCAAACATACGTAAAATTAATACTAAAGCATAAAAATCAAAAAGATGAAAATGATCCATCATTCAAGTCTCTATTAAAAACATAACTCAAATCATACAATTTTATCAACCACAACACTAAGATTCCACACCAGCTCTACAAATATTCGTACTTCCACCATTCAGTGAGTTGCCAGACAAGAAATGGCGAGTGAGGATAAGGGAAGTTAGTATGTGTGCACAGGATTGCGGCATAGTATAAAATTTTTCTTGCATTGTTATTTTTGACTGAACTTAGCAATGGAGTGCTGTAATAACAATCCTTTCGAGCTGCTTTACAAAAGCTAAAGATTCATTTCCCGAGGACTAAACACTGTACCTTACTATGTGCAAACGTACAAATGATATCTGTGAGACATGAAGATCTTTTCTATGCTTGTGATAGTAATTCCAGTAATTTTACATTAAACTGCTGTTAATTTGAATCGGCTCCTTACTGCAAGGAGACTTTTATTTTATTTCAATACCTGCTTGTAGTCATGATGATTATTATTTCACCAATACCTTATAGTCATATTGCTAAAATCATTATGATGACTACAAGGTATATATTGAAATAATCATTTTATTGAAATTCTGTTTACAGTAAGCATTCAATCCTAATAAATACCAGTAGCAGTTTGTTGTGAAATTACTGGAATAATTAGTATTTTTGTGTAATAAAGTATTATGTTAATTATATGAATTGTGTAAAGTAAGAAGAATGGTACTCTGAAATACATAGTAACACAGGACTACAGTACTTTTCAGTGCCACCACTTATAATTAGTAAAAGAAAATTCTCAACTTAGTGAGCCACAAGAAAAATTAGTTAATATTTTTGTTTTCAATTTCTCCTATTA
>NC_090743.1:110869776-110874776 GCF_036898095.1 Palaemon carinicauda | reverse complement strand
GGCGACGAGTTGGGATCTCGTAAGCTTTTCGTATCCTGAAATTTTTTTCGTATACTGGGGCATAAAAATCTTTGTATCGCTTTTCGTATCCTGAATTTTTCGTAAGCAGAAACTTTCGTATCCAGAGGTATCACTGTATATATATATATATATATATATATATATATATATATATATATATATATATATATATATATATATATATATATATATATATATATATATATATATATCTATATATATACATATATCTATATATATACATATATCTATATATATACATATATCTATATATATACATATATCTATATATATACATATATATATCTATATATACATATATATACTGTATCTATATATGTACATATATATACTGTATCTATATATATATACATATATATATCTACATACAAATATATATATATCTATATATATATACATATATATATCTATATACATCTATATATATATCTATATATATATATATATATACAGTGAACCCTCGCTACTTCGCGGTTCGACAATCGCGGATTCACCACTTCGCGGGGTTTTCCCATAACCCATATATATATACATATCGCGGATTTTCCGGAAAATTCGAAAATACCGCGAAATCTGAAGATAACCAAATACGATATTTTGTTACCTGTAATTCCATTAATACTGTAATTAGTAATATCTGCTCTTACTGATTGTTCATTGCATTACATATGATATATAATTCAGCACAGAAAGAAATAAAACACGAAAAGAGAATGTGATCATACGATAATTCAGTACGTAGTAAAATTAAATCGAACATGAAACGCAAATCAGATGCAGTCATACCATATTAGAATGGTGTGTACTGTAATGGATGTGCTTCTTTTCCATGAATCTTTTGTATGTATACGTACGTAGTACAGTACTGCATCCAATAATATTCTTTGTTGCAAAAATCACATTTCGAATAAGTACTGTAAGCGTACGAGAGAGAGAGAGAGAGAGAGAGAGAGAGAGAGAGAGAGAGAGAGGCGTAAAATAGCGTACGTACGTAAATTTTTATTATTATTGTTATTATTATTATTATTGTTGTTGTTGTTAATAAAATTATTATTGTTATTATTATTAATCATTATTATTATTATTATTACTGTACAGTATTATTATCATTATTTATTATTATTACGGTATTGTACTTAATCTACGAACGTTCAGTGTGCGCGGGACATCTTCTATGAGTAACCAACGCACCATAGTACTGTATAAGACGGGTTGTGATTGGTTCAAGCGCTGATAGATGACGAATCAAAACTCAAGTTTTGTTATCTAGCCTGTGATTGGTGTTTTGCCCGCATCTTCTACCCGCAGCATCAAAGTTCTCGCGGGACTGCATCGTTCACTTTCTCTTTCCGCGTATTGCTGAGTAGACGTTCTTAAGTTTGTGAAGTTGAATCTGTGCTGTGTGCGACTGTTTTAAGTTGAACTTTTTGTTGAACTTTCTGTTACAATGGCTCCCAAGCGTTCTGCTTCTAGTAAGGCTGGTAGTGAGCCTAAACGCCACCGAAGAATGATGACGATAGCTGAGAAGGTTACGCTTCTCGACATGTTAAAAGATGGTAGAAGTTACGCGGCCGCCGGCCGCCATTTTGGCATCAACGAATCCACCGTTCGCTACATCAGGAAGGACGAGGCAAACATTAGAAAGACTGCTGCAATCACCTTTAGCAGATCAGCGAAGCGAGTCGTTACAACGCGTAATAAAACGATCGTACGCATGGAAGGTGCTTTAGCTGTGTGGATTGCCGACTGTCGGAAGAAGAACATAGCGTTGGATACGAACACCATCCGAACAAAGGCTTTGAGCTTGTATGAGAATTTTGCGGCAAAGGAACCTCATGACGACGATGGCGACCATGCTGAAGAAGATGATGATGTAGATGATCCTCAACCAGGGACCTCCACTGATTCCCAGCGTCAGAAACAACGTTTTTCCGCCAGCAAAGGATGGTTCGCGAAGTTTCAGAAACGCTTCGCCCTGAAAAGCGTTTCCCTGCATGGGGAGTCTGCTTCCGCTGACACTGCCGCTGCTGAAACTTACGTGAACCAGACTTTCAAGAACATTATCGCTGAAGGTGGATACAAGCCGGAACAAGTGTTTAATATGGATGAAACCGGCTTGTTTTGGAAGAGAATGCCGTCGCGAACTTTCCTGTTCAAAGAGGAAGCCAAAGCCTCTGGCTTTAAGGCATTCAAGGATCGCGTTACCCTCGTGATGTGTGGCAATGCTGCTGGATTTTTGTTAAAGCCGGGGCTTATTTATAAGTCGAAAAATCCTCGCGCTTTGAAAAACAAAAATAAGAATCTCCTTCCCGTGTACTGGATGCATAATCAAAAAGCATGGATTACGAAGATGCTGACCTCCAACTGGTTCCACCAGTGTTTCATCCCGCAAGTCCATGAATATCTCTTAGAGAAGGGCTTGCCATTCAAGATCCTTCTCCTTATGGATAACGCTGGTGGACACGCAACTGACCTGTCGCGTGAGGGCGTTCAGGTTGAGTTCCTGCCACCCAACACCACGTCATTAATTCAACCAATGGACCAGGGGGTTATCAGGGCGTTCAAGGCCCTCTACACGAAGAATACCTTGGCGGACCTCGTTGCGTGTGTGGATGCTGCCCAAGATGACGAGGATGAAGACTTCAACTTGAAGGCGTACTGGCGGCAGTACACCATAGCCACGTGCCTGCAGAATATTCAAAAGGCACTTCAAGAGATGAAACCTGCAACCGTAAATGCGAGCTGGAAGAAGCTGTGGCCCGATATTGTTTACGACGACAAGGGATTTACTCCGTCGGAAATCCAACACTCTGCAATACGGAAATCTGTGCAGTTGGCTGCCATAATTGGGGGTGACGGGTTTGGCGACATGACGACTGAAGACGTCGACGAGTTGTTGGACTGCCATTCCCAGCCCCTAACTGACGCAGACCTCGAAGACCTGACGAAATCGGCAAGTGAGGAAGAGAGTGAGGGTACCCAGGAAGAGACCCAAGAAAATGTAGAAGAAACGGGCTTAACATTAGAACGGCTCGCCAAGTTCTGCAACCATATGAAGGAGGCGAAAGAAATGTTGCAAGAGTGGGACGAGGATATGGTTCGCTCGATGCAATTCTGCAACAAGGTCGATGACATCACGACTCCCTACAGGATGCTCTTGGATCGAAAAAAGAAGCAGCGGCAACAACTTCCGATCACAATGTTTTTTCAGCCTCGCAAAAAAGAGCCAGTTCCTCCTGCTAGTACGCCTTCGGAAGAAATTGAAGAAGTTGAAGAGGTGTCCCAGGAAAAGACACCTCCGTCTGAAGAGACGTAAAATACTATCATTGACTGCACAGTAGAACACATCATCAGCTTCATCATCATCATTTCTACTGTGCAGCAAATTCATCGCCATCGTCATTCAAGTTTTTCTGGAACTTCTTTCGTGGTGAGTACAGTAACAATCTTTATTTTTTACTTTAACCTGTTTTATAGTTTAGTACTGTACGTACTGTATGCATTAAGTTAAAGGGAAGGTTTTAAAAGTCTACATGTTGTAACCTATCATATTTTTTTTGTTTAAAATTTACATTTACGTACGTAAAACAATCTCTCTCTCTCTCTCTCTCTCTCTCTCTCTCTCTCTCTCTCTCTCTCTCTCTCTCTCTCTCTCTCTCAAATTGTTTTCCTGCTTTGCTACGTACAAGTACTGTATAATTTATATTTGTAAGGTAACATATTTTGTAAATGCTTTGTACTGTAAATACTGTATGTACTGTATCATTATTTATCACTATCATCATGCGTGTTAAATGCCTTGTTTGTTCTGAGCGTGGTTGTTTACTGAGCGTACACGCCGTCGTTTCAGGCGGCGTCATAAAGAAAAAGATTTCATTTGGAAGTCCTAAGAAAAATACGTAAACTAAAACATTGGTAATAAAAAAATCAACATACAGTACTGTATAATCAATATAATCGATGCAAAAACTAACCATACGTACATATATGTGTACACTAAATGAGTTTGTTTCTTCATTATGATCAGAGATGAACGTAAACAAAACATTGGTTGCCATTTTTTATCGTGCTTTTTAGGTGTTTAGGAAACACATGATATAAAATCGCCTTTAATATTTGTGCCTGTTTTAGTTTAGGGTGCTGTAGTACATGCATTAAGTGTTCTGTACATTACAGGGTGTAAAGGGTGGTTTGTTAACAGTACTACGTACAAGGGAAGGTTTTAAAAGTCCGAATATACATGTTAAATAAATAGGTAAATATGCTGTCACTACTTCGCGGATTTTCACCTATCGCGCCCGCGTCTGGAACCTATCTACCGCGATAAACGAGGGTTCACTGTATATTTATTTATATATCTATATATATACATAGATATACATATATATATATATATATATATATATATACATCTATAAATATATATATATATATATATATATATATATATATATATATATATATATATATATATATATATATATATATATATATATATACAGTGAACCCTCGCTACTTCGCGGTTCGACCATCGCGGATTCACCACTTCGCGGATTTTTTTCATAACCCATGTATATACATATATCGCGGATTTTCCGGAAATATCGAAAATACCGCGATGTGACCGATGGTGCGAGATTGGAGAAAGTAAGGAAAATTGAATCATGATTGATTTTCAATATAAATGAAACTTTGAGGAGCAACAAAGATATCATTTGTTAGAGAGATAGAGAGAGGTAAGGAATGGGAGGTAGTGATAAGTAGCCCACAGAGAGGTAGAGGTAGAGAGAGAGAGAGAGAGAGAGAGAGAGAGAGAGAGAGAGAGAGGGGGGTTTAAATGTAATAAACAAAAAAATATGATAGGTTATAACACATTGGTGCTTATGTAATATCAACTGTATACTGTAGACGGTTTGAAATGGTATAAAAGATACTTTGTTAGTGTATTCGTACACCCT
>NC_090743.1:110857276-110859776 GCF_036898095.1 Palaemon carinicauda | reverse complement strand
TGACTCATGTCTTTTAAACAACACAAAGATAAATATGACAAATTCGGAGATATTTTGTATTTTTCCCTAACTAATGCAGACATGGAGCTATTTATTAGGATATTACTTTTAGCATAGCTTGAAGGCAGCCATTAGATTTTAAGTGCGAGGTGGCAACCCTATGGGTAGGTGGGGGGGGGGGTTGCTGGGAGCTACAGCCACCCCGTCACTTTTTGCTTGCATGCAGGACTTACTAGGGGACAGGTGATGGTGAGCAAATTTATATAAATAGCTCCAGGTTTGTATTAGTTAGGGAAAATACAAATTATCTCCTAATTTGTCATTTGTTCCCATACTAACAAACCTTCCGCTATTTATTTGGATATGACACTCTTAGGTCAGTGGTAAGTCCGACTATTGGCTTAGTCATTGACCCTGGTTTCCCTAGTACAGCATTCGACTGTAATCAAGGGAAAACCTTGCACCTCGCATATCAATACCAGTGAGTATGATAGTGGCCTGAGCAACCAAAATGATTGTGAGAGATATCATAAGAACATCTAGGTAGGAAGATGCTCCTGATAAAATAGGACCCTTACACACATTAAGACATTCCCCAAGACCTACCTAGCAAGAGGCGTTGGGGACGTGTACGAGTATAGAAATATACTTGATAACACAAGGGAAGTGGTTATTACCTGCAGAGGTTGAAGCCAGTTTTGCAAAGGTACCCATGGCGCTGTTCCTCAAAGGATGGGAAGATGATGAAAGTAAAAGAGCCAGGCCTACTTTCATTCATCCCAGTCTTACCCTGGGTGACCAATGCCTCCAACTTTCTGCTACTTGTCCAACGTGGAGCCGTAGGTATTATTATACCCCTTCTTGTGTCACCACCACAAGAGTGATA
Source organism: Palaemon carinicauda (assembly GCF_036898095.1). Lineage (NCBI taxonomy): Eukaryota > Metazoa > Arthropoda > Malacostraca > Decapoda > Palaemonidae > Palaemon > Palaemon carinicauda. The sequence continues at coordinate 110,858,890 of NC_090743.1, read as the reverse complement.
GAGAAAACGTATCAGGTGTCCTGTGGGTCACATCTTGTGGTAGGGAGAGGTGAAGATTAGACATATCCACCCTACTAATGACACAGTTTGTGTCGCAAAGGAGCTGCTTGAGAGCGCTATGGACGTCAGAAGTGATAGAGAATCATATCAGATCTTCTGTGGATCACATTTGTAGGTAGGGTGATGTGAAGAACAGACACCTTTTCACCCTACCAATGGCACAGTTGTGCTTTAAAATATTATGGAAGGATTCGCCCTAAAACGCAGAGTTCTGGGTTATGTCTATGAGGAGAAGAAGAGGGATTCTGTGACTGGTATGGGAACTGAGTCCCCATCACTGACGAGATCCTTACAACCTCCTTTGACCTTCCTAGGGTTAGCGAGGAGTGCTGAACCTAAGGAGCGAGCTCCCTCATTGTTTTTCTGAGGTATGGCGTCAAGATAATCACTGGCAGGAAAAAGAGAACAATGACTAGTGTCTAACCTAGTGTGCTATACCCTTGGGGCTAGGTAACCCCTTCCTCTAGATAAGTCCTCAAGTAATTACCTGTGTTACAGCCTTGATGACCAAGCGGTAGGGTTCCATTTGGAGTGCTTGAACCTGAGGTTCAAGCTACCCGTAACAAAATAGGGTGTTAATTGGTTTCTTGTCGTAAGCGAGAGACGTTGAGGGACACCCATAGGGTAAGTTTCTCTTTCTGTCGAGTGTCACACTGGGAAAGACCTGTCTTCTGGGTTGTGATTTTTTTTCCCCAAACGGGAGTGCAGATTGGGGCAGGGCTTCGTGCACAGAAAACAGATTGAAAGGGTAACTCCTTTATTACGGCTGCGTTAAAATTTGATGGGTAACTAGCTCATTAAAGTTATGATCAGTAACTGCATTCATAGAGAACTGAAATGTTTATAGACAGCTTAATAATAATGACAATAATATTCTCATTATAATATACAAAAACACCGCAGGGATATTTTGTCTGGTTTCCCAAAAAGAGCGTAGTACAGTATGGTTATACGTTTGATATCTTTGAAGAGAAGTAGGTATAAGCTATACAAAGACATGCATATGCAAATTTTAATCGAATTGAAAACATCGCAAGGTAAGAAGAGTAAGATAATCACAAAAAAAAAAAATACATAATATTGACATTGCATTGCAGTAATAAACATCTTTTTTATGCAAAAATAAATGTAAAATTTTCTCAGGTAACTAACATAAATCAGTTATATTATAGAATGTAATATTATACAACGTAACTAATGTATATATATATATATATATATATATATATATATATATATATATATATATATATATATATATATATATATATGTGTGTGTGTATATATATACACTATATATATAAATATATATATATATATACATACAGTGTATGTATATATATATATGCATATATATACAGTATATATATACATACAGTGTATGTATATATATATATGCATATATACAGTATATATATATATATATATATATATATATATATATATATATATATATATATATACACAGTATACATATATATACAGTATACATATATATATATATATATATATATATATATATATATATATATATACATATATATACACAGTATA
>NC_090743.1:110792276-110849776 GCF_036898095.1 Palaemon carinicauda | reverse complement strand
TGGGTTATTGTACATATTTTAAATTCAATTCTCGCTGTAATCGGCAGCTAGTGTAAATCAATTAGCATAGGGGTGATCCTTTCTCTAGGTGGGACGCCTTTTATCAGTCTTGCTTCACTGTTTATTATGTTTTGTAATTTTTTAAGTTGCACTTTTGGTAAATTGTAATAGATATAGTTACAATAGTCAACCCTGGTAATAATACAGTTTATCACAAGTTTCTTTGCAGAATTTTCGTCCAGGTACTTTTTTATAAACGCAATATTTCTTAGATGATAACCAGCAGTTTTTATTACATTATTTATTTGGGCATTTAGAGATAGGTTACAGTCAAGAAATACACCTAAAACTCGAACTTTACTAGATAATGGCACCGAGTCATTATTTATGTTCATTTGAATATCACCTAAGTTTCTCACGCTGTTTCTCTTGCACACCACCATGAATTCGGTTTTGTTCTCATTTAATTTTAGTTGTTTAAATGTCCTCCATTCTCTAACTGTCTAACACTATCAACGATTCGGTGTAAAGTTTTAGTAGTGTCATCTATATCATTTATGAAGAAGTAAAATAGTGTGTCATCTGCAAATATTTTAAACTTCACCCCATGCCTTTGTAGTATTTTCGATAGACCAATAGTATAGATACAGAATAAGATTCGGCCATGTACACTCCCCTGAGGTATCCCTCTGTTTAAGGTTCATATGATCGAGTTTCCAATTTGTACACAGTAATTTCTACCAACTAAGTAGTCTTTTAGGTATTCGAAGGCTTGATCTTCAACGCCGATAAACCGTAGATCATTTAGTAGCAGTTCATGTACCACTGTATCAAAAGCAGCACTGAGATCGAGCAGAATTAAGATACCATATTTTTTTTTTATCCACCATTTCTAGCATATCATTTACAACACAGCAGATGGCTGTCTCCGTAGAGTATAGTTTTCTGTAAGCAGATTGGTTGTCAGGCAAAGCTTCTATTACTTCCAAGTGGCTGACTAGTTGTTCAAGAATTACATATTCAAGCACTTTTGAGATAAAGGATAGATTTGAAATAGGTCTATATGAGCTTAATTCCTGGTAGTCCAGTGCATTTTTCAGAACTGGTGTGACTATAGCCATTTTCTCAGATTTAGGAAACTTACATTCATCAGTGCTTGCATTTGCTATTCTCATTATTATTTCGGCTAGACTAGAAAAGTCTCTCTCTCCAATTACTTCAGATATTGGCATAGGACCGATCGCGCAGTTTGTTTTCTTTCCTCTCTTGATAATTCTAGTGATGTCATATGGTGTTTTGTTGTTAAATCGTATTAATTTTGTCGGTGTGCCTGGTGTATCATTAATCTGATGTTGAGTATTTACGAATGGCCTGGTAATATTTTAATTTTTTTTTTCTAAAGAATACTAGAAAATTATTTGCTAGTTCCTGGTCACTGTATCCACCAGGTAGCTTCTTTTCTTTTACATTTCCCATTATACCATTCAGAAGACGATATAACTTATTTATGTCTGTTGCTGCTTCGAGGATCTTTCTCTTATAGTATTCACTTTTTTCCCTTCTTAGTAGGTGGTTATATTGATAGTATTTTTTTTCCCTTCTTAGTAGGTGGTTATATTGATAGTATTCACTTTTTTCCCTTCTTAGTAGGTGGTTATATTGATAGTATTCACTTTTTTCCCTTCTTAGTAGGTGGTTATATTGATAGTATTCACTTTTTTCCCTTCTTAGTAGGTGGTTATATTGATAGTATTCACTTTTTTCCCTTCTTAGTAGGTGGTTATATTGACACGCAGCAGTTTTGTATTCTACCCAAGTACTTTCAGATTTTAACCTATTCCACTTTCTTTCTTTACGTCTTTTTCCCCTCTTTTTTTCCAAAGTCTCTCCATCAAACCAAGGAGATTGGTCTTTTACGGTTATAGTCTTTTCCATCGGTGGGCACATGGTATCATATTCACTTTTACTTGCTTTATTGTAAGTGGTCATAAGACAGTTCTTAGCTCCTAACAGACGTTGGTCATCATGATCACAGGGAATGTTGATAGCATCATTATTTTCTTTGTAACTTCTTCAATAAATACGTTAGGAGAAAAATTTGATTTATGTCTAAAGTTTATTTTCTTTACTAATGCATGTTTCTGTAGAGGCAGACTAAACGTAATGAGTTTGTGTATTGGGGAGATGGTACATTTCTCTTTGACTTTTATATCTGATACAATATTATCCATGTCATCACTTAGAGCTAAGTCTAGCGTATGCCCAGTTAAAGTAGTTGTACAGTCGACATTATTCAATAGTCGATATGATTCTAGTAACTCACTAAATGCCAAAGCGTGGGATTTGATGCGTCATCCATCCAAAAATTAAAGTCTCCACAGATAACTAATTCGTTTTTCTCCATGGTAATCATCTCAATGAGAGCACTGAATTCCACAAAAAATATACTAGTGTTTGTTTTAGGAGGTTTGTAGATTGTAAGGAATTAAGAAGCGCTGTCTTAATTTTTTGCATGAAGTCATAAGCCAAATTGATAAAAGACTTGATGCAACAACTATGAAAATGAAGTACATAAAATATCTAAGTCCAGAGAAATGCCTCAGTCAAATGAAAGCAAAATTTCATGATCTTCCCTTAGGAAATTTAGCAAGAGACCAGGGTTTTGATGTCTCTAAAGTTGACATCTAGTATGAAAAAATTTCATTGAAAAACTGGAAAGAGGAATTTCCCCAGTCCGAAATACCTACTGACCCTATAAAATTTTGGACGAAGGTATTGTAACATGAAAATGCTATTGGAGAGAAATGTTATAAAGAACTAGCAATTATTGCACTGAACTCCTATTGTATCCCTCTCAACACATCGTTTGTTGAACGGGTGTTTTCTTATGTAACCAGTGTTAAAACCAAGGCAAGAAACAGGTCAAGCACAAGTTCTCTTGAGGCCATTCTTAGAATTAGAACACATCTGCACCATAAAGAAACTTGCTGCCGAAGCTTCGATGTAACCTACAAAATGCTGTGTCTTTTCACGAGCCAAACGTACAAGAGGAAAGAAACTGTATTCGGCAAACTTGGGGAAGCTAGCACATCTACAATGGTTGATGGTAAAGAATGTGAAGCTGATTCGTTTGATGAAATTTTATCAATCAAATATCAATATTAAAACTGGTAATTAATTATGTGATCGTATTTTTAATCCTATCCTCATACAAATAATCTACAAACGAGTTTAATACCTTCACTGTGCTAGAAATTATCATTAGAATACTATAATTTTTATTTTTGTTTTATTCAAAAACTAGTTTTGAAAGAGTAACTTGGGAAGAATGCTCATAAATATAAAAATATCAATAAGGAAGAGGAAATAAATACAAAATGCGGTTGTCCTTTTCTGTCCTATTTTTCGGAGGTGTCTGTCCATTTTTCTGTTCAAACATCTGGCAACCCTGACCTCGTCTTCCTCTAGACTAGAGTCTAGACGTCATCAGTCTCAGTCGAGCTCTCGCGCCGACACCTCCTCCTCTCTCTCGCGCTGATCCGCGCAGCTGAAATTTTCAGTGCCATCACCGTAGAGTTTCGCTCCATGTCCGTCTTCCACCTCGGAGACTGGGCATGGAGCCTTTATCTTTACGAACAACGACACTGTAGGGACCGTTATGACGATCCCTCTTGCGACTGTGACAGCTGCGAAGGCTACCAACAGAGAAGACTGCAACTTTTCAGTACAGTTGGCCTCAGGACAACTGATGTTACTGATAAAACACTGCCTTCCCATAGCATGAGATGCAGCGGCCATGGGTGGAAAATCGCCTCTGCCAGGGTCTTGAAGCACTACAGGACCTTGAAAGCCAACAGGGAACAGGATGCACCCCCTCCCAAAAGAAGGAAGAGCCCTTAATGCCCTTCTCCAGCGCCTGAATCACCCCTGCCATCACCTATAGTGACTCCAAGGACTGAAGGTACACCTTCATCCTTGTCAGTCCCTATAACTCCACAGCAGACAGCTGCAGCTGCAGTTACTAGTCCTACCTCGGCACCTGAGACTTCCAATGACATGGAGACTGATCCTGCTGAGACCAGTCCCTCAGGGGAACCATTCAATGGACTGTAACTGCACTGTCTGCCTCACCCAATTCCTGCACAAAGCCTCTGCCATTGCAGCCAGCATTCCAGCTCCCAAGAATGAAGCCAGGAAACCCCTGCCTAAGTTCAAGCTACACCAAACTGACAGCTCCATCTCCTACGCAGCAGTTGCTGCCATGGCTGCAAAGCCTGGCATGAACCTCACAGCAAGACCTAACCAGAAGGAAGAGCTAATCATCTCCCCAAAGGACCAGGAAACTGCTAGCTACCTACAGGAGGAACCAGCCATGACACTGCTGGACCCTGCCTTGATCCAGAGGAAAGCAGTCATTACCAGATACCCCCATCACCATGCCCATCTCCATCGCCACATCATGCAGCAACATTGACAAGGCAGAGCGCTGCATGAACAAGAATGATGTCCCTGTCAGAGGGCTGATAGCCACCTTCATCAGTCCAGTGCCTTCCTCACTGGATCTAGGAGTCTGGAGGACATTCCCCATTGAGGAGTATACACCGGAACCCCTCAGATGCTACTACTGTTAGCGATATGGCCATCATAAGGAAGAGTGTAAAGGCCCTATCATCAGCGGAGTCTGCAGCCAGCGACACAGCACAGAAGTGTGCATCCAGGCCCACTAGGATGGAAAAGAGACAAAGCCCAAGTGCCCCAACTGCTCCAGACCTCACCATGCCTGGAACAGGCGCTGCCCAGAGCGACTAAGGAGGATAGCTACTATGAAGAGCACTTCCTCCCCAAAACACCCAAAAGCACCTATAACCCAGCTACCCAAGGACCAGCGACCTCCTCGTTAGAGAAGACAACACCAGCCGCCCACTGTTCCTCTTCCTGATGCAGCTAACCAGCCGCAAGCAGCACCTCTTCCACAACCTACGCCCTCCAATCCAACCCAACTCCTTACTCAACAAGTTGAGTCACTGCCCTTGGAACACCTCATTCCTCTCACCTTCAAAATCCTCACCAGAGTCCTGGCCCTCACCAGGATCCCCAACTTCATGGAGCTACTCCGACAGTTCCAGTTGCTAACCAGTGAGCAGGGATAAGCTTATTTGCTTAAACCTACTTCTTTTCTCTCTGACTTAAAATACTTCACTCCTCTCCCAGTCTCTTCTCCTTACTGGGACTTGCTGCTATGACAATTTTCTCTCCTACTGACAGACTCTGTCTGTTAACCCTTCCTTTTGTGGACCTAAAGAGGAGTCTCTCCTCTTGGTCACTTCCCTCACTTGCACACCAGTCGCTAGAAGTCCCTCCTCATTAGATTAAATATCCACCCCCTTTTTTACGTTTCCAGTAACTCCTTAAAAACAACCTTGTCTATATAACGTTGCTGTATTAGCCTCCTCTGGGTGGCCACCCTATAAAAATATAATTCTCTTACGGGCTGCCTTTAGCGCAAGAGCCCGTGTCATGCTATAGGCATGGCAATCTGGACAAACGAACGAACGATCCTCTTGATGACATACAGTATTGGCTGGCTGGCTGAAGTTCACCTCTCCTCTTCCTTCTCTTCTCCTCCTCTGGGGTAAGCCTGAGGGGAGGGAGGCACGTGAGGTTGACGCCGATGGGGGGTAAGTTGTTGTAAACCCTAAAGCACTACCCCCCTCACCATACCCCGATGCACTAGCCCCCTCATCATCCCCCTAACCCTCCCCCTCACCCTCCGTGTTTACAAAGGGAACTATCTCCACATCTACACTTGACTCATCTTCCCCCAACACAATTCCCTCCAACTCAGCTACGTCGATCTCCTTGTCTCTGAGATGCTGGCGACTTCCAAATTATCATACACATCACTCTCTAGCTCAAGGAGAAGAGAGTTGATTTGATCAAAATAAAGAGTTTGCTGGCGCTTGGCCATATCGATGAAAACTGAAAAAATGCAAAAAAAAAAAAAAAGGAAAATTAGCATTCACAGAAAAATACGATACATGGCAACATATGGCAACTCAATCCGCAGCAAGGTCACGCATACGGGGTAGAAGCCATTCACAAACACTACAACAATCTTTTTTTATACAGTGAACCCTCGTTTATCGCGGTAGATAGGTTCCAGACCGCGATAAGTGAAAATCCGCGAAGTATTGACACCATATTTACCTATTTATTTAATATGTATATTCAGACTTTTAAAACCTTCCCTTCTACGTACAGTAGTACTGTTAACAAACTACCCTTTAATGTACAGAACACTTAATGCATGTACTACAGTACCCTAAACTAAAACAGGCACAAATATTAAAGGCGATTTTATATCATGCGTTTCCTAAACACGCTAAAAAGCACGATAAAAAATGGCAACCAATGTTTTGTTTACGTTTATCTCTGATCATAATGAAGAAACAAACTCATTTAGTGTACACATATATGTATAGGTTAGTTTTTGCATCGATTATATTGATTATACAGTATATTGATTTTGTTATTACCAATGTTTTACTTAATTTTTCTTAGGACTTCCAAATGAAATGTTTTTCTTTATGAACCCGCCTGAAACGACGGCGTCATAAAGTACGCTCAGTAAACAACCACTCTCAGAACAAAGAAGGCATTTAACGCGCATGATGAAAGTGATAAATAATGATATTTACAGTAAAAGCATTTACATATATGTTATTACAAATATTATTTACCGTATCTATATAAAATCATACAGTACATACTGTACGTAGCAAAGCAGGAAAACAATTTACGAGAGAGAGAGAGAGAGAGAGAGAGAGAGAGAGAGAGAGAGAGAGAGAGAGAGAGAGAGAGAGATTGTTTTACATACGTAAATGTAAATTTTAAACAAAAAAAATATGATAGGTTACAACATGTATACTCTTCAGACTTTTAAAACCTTCCCTTAACTTAATGCATACAGTACTAAACTATAAAACAGGCACAAATATTAAAATGTTAGAATATTAAAGTAAAAAATAAAGATTGTTACTGTACTCACCACAAAAGAAGTTCAAGAAAAACTTGAATGATGATGGCGATGAATTTGCTGCACAGTAGAAATGATGATGATGAAGCTGATGATGTCTTCTACTGTGCAGCCAATAATACAGTAGTATTTTACGTCTTCAGACGGAGGTGTCTTTTCCTGGGACACCTCTTCAACTTCTTCCTGAGACACTTCTTCAATTACTTCCGAGGGCATTGTGATCGGAAGTTGCTGCCGCTGCTTCTTTTTTCGCAAGAGCATCCTGTAGGGAGCCATGTGTTCATCGATCTTGGTGCAGAATTGTACAGAACGAACCATATCCTCGTCCCACTCTTGCGACATTTCTTTCACCTCATTCGCAAGCTTGCAGAGCTTGGCAAGCCGTTCTAATGTTAAGCCCGTTTCTTCGACATTTTCTTGGATCTCTTCCTGCGTTTCACTGTCTTCTTCACTGGCCGATTTTGTCAGGTCTTCGAGGTCTGCGGCCGCGTAACTTCTACTGTCTTTTAACATATCGAGAAGCGTCACCTTCTCAGCAATCGTCATCATCTTTCGGTGGTGTTTAGGCTCACTACAGCCTTAGTAGAAGCAGAAGGCTTGGGAGGCATTGTACAGTAGGGTTTAACAGAAAGTTCAACAAAAAGTTCAACTTGAAACAGTCGCGCACAGCACAGATTAAAGTTCACAAACTTAACAACGTCTACACAGCGATACGACGGGAGACAAAGTGGCCGTGAAAACCTAGATGCTAGAAGTTGGAGATGCGGGCAAAACACCAATCACAGGCTAGATAACAAAACTTGAGTTCTGATTCGTCATCTATCAGCGCTTGAACCAATCACAACCCGTCTTATATGCTACGTAGGTTACCAATTCAAAGTACAAGATACCCTGTGTACAATATACTGTACAGTAATAATAATACTGTAGTAATAATAATAAATAATGATACTGTAATAATAATAATAATAATAATGATAATAATAATAATAATAATAATAACAATAATAATTTTAATAACAACAACAATAATAATAACAATAATAATAATAGCTTTACGTACGCTATTTTACGCTTTTGTTGTAGGATGTGTCTCTCTCTCTCTCTCTCTCTCTCTCTCTCTCTCTCTCTCTCTCTCTCTCTCGTACGCTTATTCGAAATGTGATTTTTGCAACAAAGAATATTATTGGATGCAGTACTACGTACGTATGCATACAAAAGATTCATGGAAAAGAAGCACATCCATTACATTTGTAGTACAGTAGTAGCCAACAGCAGCCTTACACCATTCTAATATGGTATGACTGCATCTGATTTGCGTTTCATGTTCGATTTAATTTTACTTCTTACTGTATACAATACTGAATTATCGTATGATCACATTCTCTTTTCGTGTTTTATTTCTTTCTGTGCTTAATTATATTTCATATGTAATGCAATGAACAATAAGTAAGAGCAGATATTACTAATTACAGTATTAATGGAATTACAGGTAACGAAATATCGTATTTGGGGTCTTCAGATATCGCGGTATTTTCGGAATTTCCGGAAAATCCCCGATATGTATATATATATGGGTTATGGAAAAAACCCGCGAAGTGGTGAATCTGCGATGGTCGAACCGCGAAGTAGCGAGGGTTCACTGTACATGCCAAAACACTATTGCACATTCGGTAATTATATAAAAACTTTGATACAGTATTTCACAACTTCCTGGATTCTGGGTTTGATGGGACAATGTCGACCAGAGGGTATCTTAGAAATAGCACAAGGAAAATAGCTGGGATGAAATGCATCCTGACCCAACTGCTGCATGCACTGAACTGAGGAGACGCAGGTCGATATCACGCGCAACCAATACGGACGAAAAATGATGGCAAAAAAACGTGTTTTTTTTAAACTCGGTGGGTCGTATACAACCCGCCACACCTATCCAGGGTTTCATATTCAAGGAGATCATTGCCATCTAGACCAAGAAGTTTACCTGAAGCTATCAAATCTTTTGTAATCTCACTCATTCCACTTCTTTCTATATTCTCCATGTTTCAATTGGTTACGTTGTCGAAAATCCTGGCAAGGTCACCAATTGTTACGATCTTAAAATTGTAACAGGTTCTTTTACCTGTAACGATTGTAAGATTGATGTTTCCGACAACTACCATTGAAATATGGGAAAAGGGATTTTGACGAAGGAAAAATCTATTTCTGGGAAGAGGCCTGTGACGCCCGGTGAGAAAGGTCCTTCCTTATACCTTTCCTAATATAAATCTTCCAAATATACTAGAGAAAGATAAAAGCATGGAATGCAGAGGTTACAACCCTCGCGCGAACACCTTGTAGGTGTCGTGTATTAAACAAAGGCGTGTGTAAACCACTATTCACAGGTTGTCTTCCATTTAGATAATCCCTTCATCAATGGGGAGGGCCGTGACAGGCCCTAGATAACATGGTTGAACTCCCCAACGACACCTACCACGCGCGCCCTCTAGGACATCCTTCTGCAAGAACATATGGCTTGGCAAGGAAAAAGAGGGGTGGGGTCCGTATCAAATAACCGGGAAGGGTTTCACCGGGCGTCACAGGCCTCTTCCCAGAAATAGATTTTTCCTTCGTCAAAATCCCTTTTCTGGGGCGGCCTGTGACGGCCGGTGAGAATGTACCAGAGAATCCCTTCCAAGCCCAATAAATTAATAACATAATAAGGAGAAAACAAACACCATGTAAGGCAATAATATGTTATTTTTATTAATAAAATAAATTTTTGAATATACTTACCCGATAATCATGTAGCTGTCAACTCCGTTGCCCGACAGAATTCTATGGAGGGATACGCCAGCTATCACAATACTAGAAGGGGGTGTACTTACCAGCGCCACCTGTGGCCAGGTACTCAAGTACTTCTTGTTGACACCTCCTCAATTATTCCTCGGTCCACTGGTTCTCTATGGGGAGGAAGGGAGGGTCGATTAAATCATGATTATCGGGTAAGTATATTCAAAAATTTATTTTATTAATAAAAATAACATTTTTCAATATTAAACTTACCCGATAATCATATACCTGTAGCTGATTCACACCCAGGGGGGTGGGTGAAAACCAGTGTACAAGATTAAAGGATAGCTAAGTATCCCATATTTCATATAACAGTTATCTCAAATAACAATGAAATAATAAGTACCTGGTAAGGAAGTCGAATTGAACCGTTACTCTGCCTCTTTTTTAAGTTCGTCTTCCTTACTGAGCGCAGCGTTCCTCTTGGAGGCTGAATCAACCCAAAGGTGCTAAAGTATATAGGGTTGCAACCCCTACTAAAGGACCTCTACAAAACCTCTAACCCAGGCGCTTCTCAAGAATGAATAGACCACCCGCCAAATCAAAAGGATGCGGAAGGCTTCTTAGCCTACCGTAACAACCATAAAAACAACAATAAAAGCATTCAAGAGAAAGGTTAAAAAAGGTTATGGGATTAAGGGAATGTAGTGGCTGAGCCCTCACCTACTACTGCACTCGCTGCTACGAATGGTCCCAGGGTGTAGCAGTTCTCGTAAAGAGACTGGACATCTTTAAGATAAAATGATGCAAACACTGACTTGCTCCTCCAATAGGTTGCATCCATTATGCTCTGCAGAGAACGGTTTTTATTAAAGGCCATCGAAGTAGCTACGGCTCTTACTTCGTGGGTCCTTACCTTCAGCAATGCAAGGTCTTCCTCCTTTAAGTGAGAATGGGCTTCTCTAATCAGAAGCCTTATATAATACGAAACCCCGTTCTTGGACATGGGCCTCGAAGGTTTCTTGATGGCACACCATAAGGCTTCTGACTGTCCTCGAATAGGTTTAGACCTCTTAAGATAATATTTGAGAGCTCTGACAGGGCAAAGAACTCTCTCTAGTTCGTTACCTACCATGTTGGAGAGGCTAGGTATTTCAAACGATCTAGGCCAAGGACGTGAAGGAAGTTCGTTCTTTGCTAGGAATCCGAGCTGAAAAGAACATGTTGCAGATTCGGTCGTGAAACCAATGTTCTTGCTGAAGGCATGAACCTCACTGACTCTCTTAGCTGTTGCAAGGCAGACGAGAAAAAGAGTCTTGAGGGTAAGGTCCTTGAAGGAAGCTGACTGGAGAGGTTCGAACCTAGATGACATAAGGAACCTTAAGACTACGTCTAGGTTCCAGCCTGGAGTGGATAGACGACGCTCTTTAGACGTCTCAAAAGACTTAAGAATGTCTTGAAGGTCCTTGTTGGAAGAAAGGTCCAAACCTCTGTGGCGGAGAACTGAAGCCAACATACTCCTATACCCTTTAATCGTAGGGGCTGAAAGGGATCTCTCATTCCTAAGATGTAGAAGGAAGTCAGCTATTTGGGTCACAGAGGTATTGGTAGAGGATATTGAATTGGCTCTACACCAGCTTCGGAAGACTTCCCACTTAGATTGGTAGACTCTACGAGTGGAAACCCTTCTTGCTCTGGCAATCGCACTGGCTGCCTCCTTCGAAAAGCCTCTAGCTCTAGCGAATCTTTCGACAGTCTGAAGGCAGTCAGCCGAAGAGCGTGGAGGTTTGGGTGCAACCTGTCTACGTGAGGTTGACGTAGAAGGTCCACTCTTAGAGGTAGAGTCCTGGGGATGTCGACTAGCCATTGAAGTACCTCTGTGAACCATTCTCTTGCAGGCCAAAGGGGAGCAACCAGCGTCAGCCGTGTCCCTTCGTGCGAGATGAATTTCTGCAGAACTTTGTTTATTATCTTGAACGGTGGGAATGCGTAAAGGTCGAGATGGGACCAGTTCAGTAGAAAAGCATCCACATGAACTGCTGCAGGGTCTGGAACAGGGGAACAGTACAGCGGAAGTCTCTTGGTTATGGAGGTGGCAAACAGATCTATGGTAGGTTGACCCCACAAGGTCCAAAGTCTGTTGCACACACTCTTGTGGAGGGTCCATTCCGTGGGAATGACCTGATTCCTTCTGCTTAGGCGATCTGCTGAGACGTTCATATTGCCCTGAATGAACCTCGTGACCAGAGTGAGGTTTAGACCTCTTGACCAAATGAGGAGGTCCCTTGCGATCTCGAATAGGCTCCTCGAATGGGTCCCTCCTTGCTTGGAGATGTAAGCCAAGGCTGTGGTGTTGTCTGAGTTCACCTCCACCACTTTGCCTAGCAGGAGGGACTTGAAGTTCAGCAGGGCTAAATGAACTGCTAGTAGCTCCTTGCAGTTGATGTGGAGCAATCCCTGTTCCTCGTTCCACGTTCCCGAGCATTCCCGTCCGTTCAAGGTCGCACCCCAGCCCGAGTCCGATGCATCTGAGAAGAGATGAAGATTGGGGGTCTGAATAGCCAACGATAGGCCCTCCCTGAGAAGGAGATTGTTCTTCCACCACAGGAGAGTGGTCTTCATCTCTTGGGTGATTGGGATAGAGACTGCTTCGAGAGTCGAACCCTTGTCCCAATGAGCTGCAAGATGGAATTGAAGAGGGCGGAGGTGGAGTCTCCCTAGCTCGACGAACAGGGCCAGTGATGAAAGGGTCCCTGTGAGACTCATCCACTGTCTCACCGAGCAACTGCTCCTCTTCAGCATGCTCATGATGCACTCTAGGGCTTGGCTTATCCTGGGGGCCGATGGAAAAGCCCGAAAATCCTGACTCCGAATCTCCATTCCCAGGTACACAATGGATTGGGAGGGAATGAGCTGAGACTTTTCTATGTTGACTAACAGACCCAGTTGTCTGATTAAGTCCAAAGTCCAGTTGAGATTCTCCAGACAGCGACGACTCGTGGAGGCTCTCAACAGCCAGTCGTCTAAGTAGAGGGAGGCTCTGATGTCCGATAAGTGTAGGAATTTTGCTATATTCCTCATCAGATGAGTGAACACCATAGGAGCTGTGCTTAGGCCAAAACACAGGGCTTGGAATTGGTAGACAACCTTTCCAAAAACGAATCTCAGGAAAGGTTGGGAGTCTGGATGAATAGGAACGTGAAAGTAGGCATCTTTCAAGTCCAACGAGACCATCCAGTCCTCCTGTCTGACCGCTGCTAGGACCGACTTCGTCGTCTCCATCGTGAACGTCTGCTTGGTGACATACGCGTTGAGCGCGCTGACGTCCAGCACCGGTCTCCAACCTCCTGTCTTCTTGGCCACAAGAAAGAGACGGTTGTAGAAGCCCGGGGATTGATGGTCCCGGACTATAACCACTGCCTTCTTCTGCACAAGTAGCGACACCTCCTGGTGCAATGCTAGCCTCTTGTCCTCTTCTTTGTAGTTGGGAGAGAGGTTGATGGGAGATGTGGTCAGAGGTGGTTTGAGGCAGAATGGAATCCTGTAACCGTCCCTCAGCCAACTGACAGACTGGGCGTCTGCACCTCTCTTCTCCCAGGCTCGCCAGAAGATCTTGAGTCTGGCTCCTACTGCTGTCTGGAGATGCGGAGAGTCAGTTTTTTCCTTTAGATGTCTTGGAGCCTTTCCTAGACTTGCTCCTGTAAGAGTCTGGACGGGAGCTTCCTCGGCTGGGGGCTCTACCACGAAAGGGCGGTATGAACCTCGTAGCAGGGGTATCAGCCACTGGGGAGCGATAAGTCTTGGGGACTGAGGTAGCAACCTTAGACTTACGAGCCGATGAGGCTACAAGATCGTGTGTGTCCTTTTGTATCAGGGCAGCAGACAAGTCCTTAACCAGCTCTTCGGGGAAGAGGAACTTCGAGAGCGGAGCAAAAAGGAGTTGTGACCTTTGACAAGGTGTAATGCTGGAGGAAAGGAAGGTACACAGCTGTTCCCTTTTCTTCAAAACCCCTGATACAAACATCGACGCAAGCTCACCAGATCCATCCCTAATGGCCTTATCCATGCAGGACATTAAAAGCATGGCAGAATCCTTGTCCGCAGGAGAGGTCTTCTTGCTGAGGGCCCCCAGGCACCAGTCTAGAAAGTTGAACATCTCAAATGCTCTAAATACTCCCTTCAGTAAGTGATCAAGGTCTGAGAAGGTCCAGCAAACCTTAGAGCGCCTCATTGCAGTTCTCCGAGGCGAGTCTACCAGACTTGAGAAGTCAGCCTGGGCAGAGGCAGGTACTCCCAAGCCTGGTGCTTCTCCTGTGGCATACCAAACGCTCGCTTTCGAAGTGAGCTTAGTCGGAGGGAACATGAAAGAAGTTTTGCCAAGGTGTTGCTTAGTCTGCAGCCACTCCCCTAAGATCCTTAACGCTCTCTTAGAGGACCTTGCTAGGACTAGCTTAGTATAGGTGGACTTAGCTTGTTGTATGCCCAGCGAAAACTCAGATGGCGGAGAGCGGGGAATAGCAGAGACAAAGTGGTCTGGGTAAACCTCCCTAAGCAGAGCCAAGACCTTACGAAAGTCAATAGACTGTGGAGAAGGCTTGGATTCATCCACGTCTGACGAGGGATCCAGGTGTGCCGCCTCATCATCAGACGCCTCATCACCAGAGTGTAGCGAAGAGATCGGACAAGAATGCTGAACAGCAGAGTCAGAACGAGTAGGAACAATATTAGTGGTTTCCTCTTCAAGTAACTGTTGAGGGAAAACCTGAGGCTCAGACTGCAAAGGCTGAATAAAAGACGAAGCAGAAGGAAGGCGCATGGGTGGAGGAGGCTGACTCCTAGCATGAGTGGTTGAACCCAAGGGTTGCGCTTGCTGAGCTGTTGGCGGAAGCGGAGTAGCAAGTTCCTGTTCCTGTGGTGTAAGCGGAGCGCGATGAGGTAGAGGCTGCGAACAAGGTAAATGTCTCGCAAGCTGAGGCTCCTGAGGCGCAAGGCTAAGGTGTAGTGGTGCTTGCCTTGTGGAGGGTTGAGCTCGCTGCAGCGAGAGCTGAGGAGACTGACTCATGGACGAGAGAGGTTGTTGTACCTCAACCGAGAGTTGCACCACTGGTGGAGCAGCAAGTGGAGGCGGAGGAAGAGAGGTATAATCCTCCTGATCCCATTGTAAAGGTTGCCTTAAAGAAGGCGGAGGCTGAACACCACTGGGAACAGCAAACTCAGAACGAGGCTCAACATCGTACGCCTGGCAGGTGGAACTGCGATCAGGCGGAGCGAGCGCAGGCGGAGCGGGCGCAGGCGGAGCGAGCGCAGGCGGAGGGAGTGTAGGCGGAGGCGGAGGCGCAACACTCTCAGCCCGACACTCACGCATCAAGTCCGAAAGCTGTGCTTGCATGGACTGTAGAAGAGTCCACTTGGGGTCGGCAGAAACTACAGTAGGCTGAGGTAAAGCCTTAACAGTCGAGCTCTGTTGTGGCAGAACCTTACTCCTCTTGGGCGGAGTGCAGTCGACAGATGACTGCGGCGAGTCAGAGCTGAGCCAATGACTGCAACCTGGCTGAGCACTCGCGGACTGGACTCTGCGTTTAAGTGGTCTCGAGACCTGAGACCAACGTTTCTTCCCTGACAGTTGATCAGCGGACGAGAAAAAGACGGGCTCAATCGTCTGCAGGTGGGAGTGACGGTCTTTGGAAGACACGCCCGCAACCACCGAGGATACTTCTGTGCGCCTAACAAGGCCTGCCGAACCCTTATGCCCTTCGACATTGCTTCTCCCCTGGGCTTGGGAGCTTGCAAGAGGTCCCGGACTGGGAGGACGACTGGCTCGCACAGAAGTATCCTCACGCACCACACTGGCACTGACACTAGCACTTGGCACTGCACTGACACTAGCACTCGTCACAGCACTGGCACTAATTCCACCCACTGCACTCTTGACCTTAAGTTCCTTGACTTCGGCCATCAGAGACTTATGATCACTTACCACTGACTCTACTTTATCGCCTAAGGCCTGAATAGCACGCAAAACAACAGACATATCAGGCGGAGGGCAAACAGTAGGTTCGGGGGTAGCCACTACAGGGGTAGGAAAAGGTAGGGGATCATGAGGTGAGGAAAAAAGTGAAGAGTGAGAAGAACTCCTCCTAACTCTACCTCTCTCTAACTTAGTTGAATATTTCAAAAGACGGACAAATTCCAGTTCCGAAAGTCCGGCGCATTCCTCACATCGATTTTCTAACTGACAGGGCCTGTCCCTACAGTCAGAACAAGCGGTGTGAGGATCTACCGAGGCCTTCGGAATACGCCTATTGCAAGACCTACATCGTCTATGGGAGGGGGCTTGCGAAATGTCAGACATCTTGAATCCAAAGAGTTAGCCAAAGGGGGTTCCAAAATCAAGCAAAAGATCGTTAACCGTTAATCAGGACTATATAAAAGCTATCTAGCTAATATAAGAAGGTTTCCAGTAAAGCGACAGCCGAAATCTGAGAGAATACTTCACCAATTAGCCGTGAAAATACTCGAAGATCATAAGCGTATCCCAGAACGTCTTGCCGGAAGCACGACAGAGGAATAATTGAGGAGGTGTCAACAAGAAGTACTTGAGTACCTGGCCACAGGTGGCGCTGGTAAGTACACCCCCTTCTAGTATTGTGATAGCTGGCGTATCCCTCCATAGAATTCTGTCGGCAACGGAGTTGACAGCTACATGATTATCGGGTAAGTTTAATATTGAAAAATAATACTGTAAGTAAACATAAATCATAAACTAGCCATAGGCATAGGGGATGTAATGCTAAAATAATATGAGGACCAGGGATCACCTGAGTGTCCCGTCGTGAAAGGAATCAACCTTACATGTCTAAGCATATCTAAACTTTACAGGAATGGTAATTACAATAACAGTTAAATCATAACAATTAAACATGGCAAAATAACTTAGGGCTAACGAACCACCCAGGAGAGTGGCGACGTGGTGTGAGAGGTGGTCAGGAGGGAGGAGAGAAGAGATGGAATAAAGAAATAATCAGAGATTAATGGGGGGAGATAAGACTCCCCGCTGCAACCGTAGGGTATTTAAGGGCCTGTAAGTTCTTTAGATAGTAGCGTTTGAAAACCATAGGAGATTTCCAACCCGTGTATTTTTTAAGGTCATCAAAGTCCATGTTCTGGAAGTAATTGATAGAGGTAGCTATTGACCGTATATCATGAGCATGGGGAAATGATTCCGGGTTAGCATGTTTAATGAAGTAGAGGATTTGTTGCCTGATACCTTGAATGGTCAAAGTACCACCTTGTTCCCTGATAAATAAGGGGCCAGACGAGCGGGTGGCAGATCTAGCTAAAAAGGTCCTGAGAGTAGTGACTGGACACAGCGAAGGATCCTGGGGAAGAGAGATGATCTTCCAAGGGGACCACCTATTTTGCGGGTCCTCATTTTTTGCTAGGAAAGCTCTGTCTGGGGTAAGCAGTACTTCGCCTGTAGGGAGGAAATCTATGTTTTCCGGGTTACGTGAGAGCGCTGCTAGTTCTGAGATTCTAGCACCTGAGGCCATAGCTGATAGAAATAACGTCTTCCTAAGCAGAGTGATATAAGAGCAGGACTCGTTGTCAGTGTCCGACGCGAGTTTGAGGACATTGTTCAGAGACCAAGAGACTTTTTGTGGCCGATCCAACGGCCGAAGCCTAGCACATGCTTTTGGAATAGATGAGAAATAGGAATCAGCTAGATTAATGTTAAACCCAACCAGGAATATCTTCTTCAAAGCTGACTTGATGGTAGTTATAGTGCTAGCTGCCAAGCCCTTGTCAAATAAGAACCTAAAGAACGAGATGGCTAAATTCGGAGTCATACGAGTGTGGTCTGAATTCTTTAGGAAACCTGCTAATTTCTTAACAGCCGAATCATATTGACGAATTGTCGAGTCCCTTTTGTCCGCTTCGATGAAGAGAACGTTTTCCGGGTCAATGTTTGCGTCTTTATGAGCTGCAAACTTCATGAAGTCCACAAAGTTAGGGTTTTGGCTATCCTTGAGGAATCTGACACAGTCTGTGTTTGAATTACTTGGGTTAGTTTGGGGAATGGAATCCGGAAGGGTCGGAGTTTCAGCTTGAGGAGGAGAGGAAACCAACTGCTCTTTGGCCAGTGAGGTGCTACTAAGGCCACTGTCCCCCGGAAGGAGCGTAGTTTGTGCAATACTTTCATTAGAAGATTCACTGGTGGAAATAGGTAAATCTTCCTCCAATGGTTCCAATCCAGGGTTAATGCGTCTATGGCATAAGCCTGAGGGTCCATGTTTGGTGTCACATAACAAGGAAGTTTGTGATTCATCTGAGTTGCGAATAGATCTACCTGAAGGCCCGGAACCAGCCTGAGTATCCACCGGAATGAAATTATGTCCAGAGACCATTCTGATTCCAGTGGTTTCGTCCTGGATAGTGAGTCCGCTATCACATTCTGGACTCCCGCCAGGTGGGTTGCTGACAGGAACCAGTTCTTTTCTGCTGCCAAGGTGAAGATAGTGACCAGGATCTGATTCAGGTTGGGCGACTTGGATCCTCCTCTGTTGATGCAGTGTACTACGGCTGTGCTGTCTGACACTACTCTGATGTGGGTCGACCTCGGAGGAGAGAGCCTCTTCAGGGTCAAGAACACTGCCATGGCTTCGAGAACATTGATGTGGAAGTGTTTCATGGCGGGTGACCAAGAGCCCTGAAACATCTGACGTTCGTAGTAACCCCCCCATCCACTCAGAGACGCGTCTGTATGAATTGTCACTTGTGGGGGTGGGAATTGAAGAGGAACCGATTTGGAAAGGTTCTTCGGTTCGGACCATGGCTGTAATCTCATTTTCAAGACAGAGGGGATTTTCGAGACCTTGTCTCTTAAAGGTACTGTGGCTCTCTTTCTCCAAACTCGATTGATGTCTTTGAGTTTGGCTTTCAATAGGCGATCTGTTACTGAGGCGAATTGAAGAAGGCCGAGGATTCTTTCTAAGGCTCTTCTGGACACCTGCCTGTGTTTTAGAAAATTCTTGACCTTGGAAGCTATTTCTCTTACCTTTTTGGGAGGTAGAACCAGCTTGTGCCATGCAAGGTCCCACTGTATGCCTAACCATTCGAAGCGGTCTGATGGAAGTAGGCGGGATTTTTGAAGATTGACCCGAAATCCCAGGTTGGCGAGAAAACGAAGTACTTTATTCGTAGCTCTGTTGCACTCCAGGGCTGACCGAGCCCAAATAAGCCAATCGTCCAGATAAGCAACGATCTGAATCCCTTGGTTCCTGAGTTGTTCTAGCACCGTCTCTCCCAGTTTCGTGAATATCCTGGGTGCAATGTTGAGGCCGAAGGGCATGACTTTGAATGTAAAGGCTTTCCTGCCTAGACGGAAACCTAGGTAAGGAGAGAAGTTTCGAGCTATTGGTACGTGATAATAGGCGTCGGTAAGATCGATAGAGGTGGTGACGGCCCCACGGGGAAGCAGGGTACGTACCTGAGAGATGGTCAACATCCGGAACTTGTCGCAGAGGATGTAAGAATTTAGCTTTGACAAGTCCAGGACCACTCTCAATGCCGACGAGCCTTTCTTCGGAACTGTGAACAGGCGGCCTTGGAACTTCAGCGATCGAACCCGTTTGATTGCTTTTTTCTGTAGTAACTCGGTGGTGTACTCTCTCAAAATGGATGTGGGTCTCTGGAAGAAGGTCACTGGTGGAGGAGGGGAACCTTGTGACCATTTCCACCCCAAGCCTTTGGAGACTATGCTGTGAGCCCACGGACTGAAGGTCCAACGGTCTCGAAAGTGGTAAAGTCTCCCCCCTACCGGAACTATATCATTGCGAGGGAGTGAATCTAGGTTCTTTCCCTCCTCGAGAACCCCTTGTCCTAGGTCCGCCTCGTTGACGGAACTGTCCTCTAGCCCTGTAGCTACCTCTCTGGTGTCCACGAAAGGGACCCGAGGGTCCGTAGCTAGGGTTGTATGCGGGTGAGGGCATCCAAACGGGGTTGGGTTGGGTACCTGGGGGAGCAGTGAGGTAGACCACCTGTTGAGGGTGTTTCGGCTGTAGAGGAGACGAAGCAGTGGGAGACTGTGAAGACGAGTGGGCAATCGACGATTGTTGGTAGTGACCTCGGCTCGTCTTGTAAGGGGCAAACCTCTGTTTCTTCCTGAAGAAGTTTTGTTTTTGACCTTCAACCCTCTTTTTGGCAGTGAGGCCCCACCTCACTTGCAAATTTTGATTTGCTCTCGCAGCGTCTTGTAGTACCTTGTTCACCTCCTCCTGAGGAAAAAGGTTCTTACCCCAGCAGGGGGAAGCTATCAGCCAATTCGGTTCATGCCTGATCGTGGCCTCAGAAAGAACGTGCTTCCTGCAACTAACCCGAGCCGAACAAAACTCGTGTAAGTCGATTTGGAAGGACAGAGACAGGTTCTTTGTGAATACCCGGAACATGGTCTCGGTCGGGTAAAGTGAGGTTAGGGACTCCACGGAGGTAATGGAGTGGAGAGACCTAGCCAACCTATTCCGTGCCTCAAACTCAGTCTTGAGAAGAATATCTGGTAATTTAGGAAGCTTCTCGGAGAACAGATTAGAGGCACAGTCTGGGTCTAACTTCCCTACTGTGAAAGTAGCGGGGGCATCATCCCAGATAGTAACGGTACTCGGAATGAGCATGGAGGTGGGATCGGTCTCTTTAAGAGCTGGCATGGCAGAACCTTCTTTGATAGCCTGAAAAGTAAGAGCTGCCACTTTATCTGTAATAGGCAAGGTAATACCTGGAGAAGCTGTAAATATGGTGTAGGCTCCTTTGTGTGGGGTGAGCTTGGAATTAGTGCAACCCCAGTCTGACAACGTCCTGGCCCAGAAAGATTGGGCCTGCTCTTTAGGGAATATTACCGTTTCCTTCGGTACCTTGTCTAACCTAACCAAGGCATGTTCTTTCAATCGGACGAAGCCGTTGAATGGGAATTCTAGTCCCGGAGGGTAAAATTCTAAGTCCTCTAGAGGACGGGTGCCTATGCCCTCTAGAGTTATGGCACCATCAATATATGGAGCATGTAAGGCAAACCTCCAAGGGTTGTTTTTCTCGAAGGGAGGTAACTTCGATGCGTCCGGGGCTGAAGGAGGGGGCATCTGAGTTCCGGAACGGATGAGACTTGCCACCATATCTTTGAGCTCCGTCATAGCTCCTCGGTCTGCCCTAGACTGTTGAAGATATTGTTGTATTTGTTCTTTCACAATATCCCTGACCATGGCGGCGGATAAAGGGGGCTCCCGAGCTTGATCCTCTAACGAAGCCCTGGACTTAGTAGACTTTGACTTCTTAGGAGTCACGGTTTTAGGTATAGCAATATGAACATCAGGATCCTTTGAGGGTCCCGGAACCGGTGACACTGATAATGGCAAAGCTGAAGGCTTAAAGGTACGTAGTGGCTTCACCTTGGGTCGTACAGGAATGGAGGGACCTAGAGGAGAAGCCGTAGGTTTATCAAAGCCGTGAAAGGAAGTAGTAGAGGAAGGAGTGTGGGGTGAAAGGGGGTCCACCAACTCAACACCACCTACCTGCTCATCCATGGGTTCCTCGTCCAGACCTAGGTAGGGCTCGGCCTCCGTCACTAAAACCTCTTCCTCAGTTAGAATGGTTTCTCTAATCACTTCAATTAACGGGGCCGCTGTCTCCGGTGGAACTGCTGCAGTAGTAGAGCCTGGGAATAGGCGAGAAGCCATGTCTCCATCAAGGAGATAGGGTGCGCCAGCAGGCGCATTCCTCCCAAACCCTGACACCCAAGGTCGGAGAGTAGCTCTCGCCTCCCTGAGAGATTCATCATCAGCCTGAAAGAGGAGAGAGGGAATTAATGATGAAGTCAAAACTGAAGTCAATATACAAAGATCAATTAATTCTTCGCAAAGAATATTAACAGGGACACTAGAACCAACTTACCTCCTCGCTCAGGAGTAGGGCTGACAGCTCATAGCAGAGCATGCATGCCTCCGGAAACCATATCGTATAGGGGGCTTGTCCCGGTTCCCGAGAGAAGGATATGGCGCAATGGGCATGGGCCCGGCATGGATCATGGCCCATGGGATCAGTAAAGGCAGCGGAGCAGCCCCTGGCAGTGCAGCGGACTTTCTGTAAAAAGAAAGAAGACATAAGTCTGGATGTTCCTTGAGATTCTTGTCATTGACTTATGAATCAGAAACACTTAAATCTTAATTAATGTGTGAGTATGGTAGTAGCTAACACCTTAATAAAATAAGAAATTATAATAGAAACCAGTAACCACATAGCATGAATCTCTAAACTTCATCGATATCACACTGTTAACTCCGGTTCTGGACTCCTGCTTGATCTCTGTTTTTACCGGAGGTCCGGTAGCAAAGGTCCGTCATCGTGATATCGTGACCGTCTCCGGTACGATAACATTATCCTCAATGAATGAGTTATCTCCAGTGAAGCCGGAGATACGATGAAAACGGGGGCCTTAACGGTGTAATTGTGATCAAACATGACAAAGGTTCGTGTGTAAAATGCTTCAGCCGGAGTCCGAGTGCCGGATTTCACCGTTGCACTCCAAAAATCTGCTCCGGAACGATAACTAGTTCTCACCCAATGAGTATCCATTATAGCGGAGCATAACTCAAGGCGGAGCTAAGCATAACTCAAGGCGGATCTAAGGGTGTCGGTATAAAACGACCCCAATTAATGACTCATACACTAACGTACCTAATAATAGTGTTAGCTATATTAACAGTAACCACATCAATAAATCGTTTATAATATTAAACGTACTATCATCAATTCTGATACTGAGAGGAGGCCTGAATAACCCGTGATCGTATAAAAACGGAGAACGGGAAATTCACCTCTCTTACTCAAAGAAAACGAGAGAAAGGATAACTCATACCTGTAGAACAGGAAACGAGCACTCTATGCTTTCGCTCTCAAGGTTACATATTAAAAATTAACATCACACAATAAATAAGAAAATTAATAAAATTGATTGCTTTTCTTAGTAATAGTAATAACGAAGAATAACGACAACGTAACAAAAAAAAACAAGGATATAGTCTAAAACGAACCCTCCAGGAGGGTACAAATTAACAGACTAAATCGCTAAGCTTTAAATCGTTACTATGCTTTAAAACGCTATCTTAAATCGCTATTCTTCGTAGGTCCAAATTGGACTTGCAAGCAAATAAATACCATAGTAAAAATTAATAATAATTAATGATAACATAAAAGGCCATAAAACGTAAGTGATATAACCTATCTGACAGAGTACCAGATGGGCAAAAATAACTAGAAAATTTACCGAAGCGAACATACCCAAAATGGCTGCCGATACCTCGGCAGGACAATCGCTTCCAAAACTAAAAACCACCATAATGGAAATAGAACAAATGCCCGGTACTGCCAAAAGCTGCCAAAACAAACTATGGTACTTAACATTGGTAAGGGTGAAGTAACAACGTCAGTCATGTTGAAATAACGAGAAATTCTTCGA
The DNA here is from genome assembly GCF_036898095.1 of Palaemon carinicauda. Taxonomy (NCBI): domain Eukaryota; kingdom Metazoa; phylum Arthropoda; class Malacostraca; order Decapoda; family Palaemonidae; genus Palaemon; species Palaemon carinicauda. Next base: position 110,826,470 of record NC_090743.1, on the reverse strand, counting down.
AAAAACACTGTGCCCAAAAAAAACTATGCTTGCTGCAAGTCCAATTAAAGAAGGATATCCTAGAGGGCGTGCGTGGTAGGTGTCGTTGGGGAGTTCAACCATGTTATCTAGGGCCTGTCACGGCCCTCCCCATTGATGAAGGGATTATCTAAATGGAAGACAACCTGTGAATAGTGGTTTACACACGCCTTTGTTTAATACACGACACCTACAAGGTGTTCGCGCGAGGGTTGTAACCTCTGCATTCCATGCTTTTATCTTTCTCTAGTATATTTGGAAGATTTATATTAGGAAAGGTATAAGGAAGGACCTTTCTCACCGGCCGTCACAGGCCGCCCCAGAAATGAATATAAAAAGAAAATCACGAAAAACCACAACACAGTTATTCACAAGCTTATAAAGAAAATTCATGCTACTAATCCGGTTACTTTAACTGACAAATCAAATCAATCAAAACATCAATAGAAAGGGGGAACAGTCAGTAAGGTAGAAATACTTAAGGAATAGTTTTCTGCAGCTACTGAGATAATACTGGTACCGAGACTTCAGGCCTGAGAATGTTGCAGAAGGGCGGCTGAGGTTCAGATGAAACTGGCACGATGACAGAATTTGAAGAGGTCACAGAAAGGGTGGCATCAAGCTGGGACATCAGATGTCTTCTTCAAGAATTCGATGATAGTGTTGAACTAAGGCAGGCTGCTGGCAGTGTTGGCTACTTCTCATCACAAGCAGGGAGGGCTGGTCTCTTCTCAGCCATATCAGGGTTTTGGAGATAGGTGTTTGTCGTCTGAAGGGAAGGTATAAAACTTGCTCTATCAGACTTCTGGTTGTCTCTGCTTCTTATCTTGTCAAGACTTGGTTCTCATCTGCTTCGGACATAGTTCCTCTCGTCTTATGTCGTGTCTTATCTCTCCTGGACAATCTCTTCTTGAAGTTTATATACCCATCTATGGGCAGAGTTAATTACAGTGGCCAGTGGTCATTTCCATAGAAGGCGTTTTTTTTTACAATTCTGCGTCACGATTGGCCTCTCCTCAAAAATGACCACTTCAATCATGCCATGGAAGTTTCTAGAAGAAATTTCTGATGCAATCTGGACCACGTTTTAAGTCATATTAAAAGGGCAACACGTGTCCTTTTGTGATGACACATTTCATAAACGAGGATATCTCTCAGCCTTGGTTTCTCAAAATATGCTGACTCTACTGATTAAGATGATGACATCTTGGTCAAAACAGGACAGTCGCCTTATCGCGGCAAGCGCTCTTGTCGAGGCTCAGTTTACTTTCAAAATGCTGACGACAGTGAAGTGATGACAGGTTTGACCAAACAATACGGTGATTGAATCTCGTCTCACTGCTCACACTTTGGGGATAGATATTCTTGTCTTTTAATAACATATCCTTTTAAAAGTATGGTATCTACCCATGATACCCTGGTTCCTGAAGCAATTTGTTCGCAAACCTTCCTGTAGTATGAACGTAGTGTCAAATGAAAAACACGTACGTTTAAGGGAGATGAACTCCCGTAAGTGTGCCTGATTAAATGTATAAACCTGGCCACCTTGAAGTGGATCCCTCTGATTTCGAGAGTCTTGGGAACCCAAGAAGTCATGATTGTGATACACAAACAAAAGGCTAAAGATGGAGGAGGTATCCCCCTCGCCTGATGAAGAGTGTTCTTAGGTTCCCAGAACGGAAAAACTGTAATTCCATCAACTCTGTGGGGTCTAACTAAGTAGTGTACTGTAGGCCCAAAAATGATGAGACACTATCTATGCTGTCTAGGAGAGTGCTCTCTTGAGAAGCTCCTTCCCAGGAAGTTGCTGGCAAACTAGAAGCCTAGAATGTAGCAAGCTTATAGTGACAACACGATTCTGGCTAGTGAACGTCAGGCAGAACATTGACCAGCAGACGAAAACAAAGTGCTACCGTCGTGTAGGACAACAAATGACTAGGTTGGACATGAACACTGAACGGTGCTATTGAGAAACAACCATGATAGTCTATCCATTGAAAAAATGGAGATTGGTAGCTGACAAATCGGGGTCTACGGAATTGTTCAGGATAGTTTCGCTCAAGACCATGCTCATGATCATGATAGCCTAGTTCTAGGTGTTGGAACGCCTAGTATGAGCTCGTAAGAGTCCCGTTCGCAATTGTGCACGTCTCCCACGTGGGTGCCTTGCACAAGAGCATGAACGTCTTGCTTGAGAGTGTCTTGCTACGAGCATGAGCACCTCGCATGAGAGCTTCTTGTTTATGAGTGCGAGTATCTCGCACAAGAGCATGAGCATCTTATACGAGAGCTTGAGCGTCTCGCATAAGAGCACGAGTGCCCTGTATGAGACTCTCTCGAGAGCGTTTAGCCCGAACGTACTGTATGCTTATGCCAAGTACGAGCGATTCACTCGTGAGCGTGAGCATCTAGTTCATGATTGTGAGCTTAAGACTCTCGATATATTAGCTCCTGATCAAGTGTCTAGCCTGGTATATAAGCTTGTAACTCGTGATCGGGAGTGCCCAACTTGTAGTTCGTGATCTTACCACAAGATGCTCACGATCCTGATCACAAGAGTCTTGCTCATGACCGTGAAAGTGTATCTCATGATCGAGAACTTTGTGATCGGGTCGCGGTCAAAAGCGTCTCGCTCATGAGTGTGCAACTCACGACCATCAGTGTGAGCGCAGTCGTGAACATCTCTTGACGTGATCACGAGCGTCATGCTTGAGTATGTAGTTCATGATTGTGAGACGTGAGCATGAGCTCAATCCCGAGTGTCCCGGCAGCGATCATGAGCATTCAGCTCGTGACCGTGAGTGTCCTCGCTCGCGTCTATGAGTGTAACTCACGCTCATGAGTGATCGGGAGCATCATGCTCGCGATCCCGAGAGCCTTTTCAGAAGTTGAAGAGACTGGCTTCACAATCATGGTCACGAACGACGCACTTGTGAACGTGAGTGTGCCAATTACGCTCATGAACTTGACCGCGAGCATCTCGCTCACAATCACTTGAACATTCTCCAGAGACGTAGACAGTTATGTCAAAATCATGGTCACGAAGGTCTTGCTCGCGACCGTGAAACTCACTCTCGTGAGCATGAGTGTGCTCATGAGAGTAAGCGCGGGTTTCGCTAGTGATCGCAAGTGTCCTCAAAGATAAAGCGACCAGAGACGCAAACGTAGTCCCAAGCGTCGCTCACGACCGAGAATGTAACTCACAATCAGAAGCGTGAGTGTGAACGTGAGTGTGAACGTGAGTGTCTCGCTAGAGAGCGTTAACACGATCGTGAGCGTCCTGCTCATGAACGTGAGCACAATTGTGAGCATTACACTCGTCAGCGTGAGCACAATCGTGAGTGTTCCGCTTGTGAACGTGATCATGAGCATCACGCTTGTTGGCATGAGCTATCGCAAGTGTCCCGCTAGCGATCGTGAGTGTCACGCTCGTCAGCGTGAGTGATAGCAAGAGTCAAGCTCGTCAGAGTGAGCACGATCGTGAGCGTTCCGCTCGTGAAGGTAATAATGAGCATCACGCACATCAGCGTGAGCAATCGCAAGCGTCATGCTCGTGAGTGTGAGAAATCGCAAATGTCACGCTCGTGAGTGTCTCGCTCGTCAGCATGAGCGCGATCGTGCCTTCTCAAAGGTTGAGGAAAGAGTAATGTTGCAATCAGGGTCACTATATCGCTCGCAATCATGAGTGAGTAACTCCCGATCATGAGCGTTCGGTTAACTATTACATGTGATTATGACCATGAAACGCTCGTGATCGAAACCACGAGCATCGTAAGCTCATGACCGCGAGTGTATAACTCACGATCTTGAGCGTGAGTGCACGCATGCACAAAAGTTTTGTGAAGACTCTCTTCAGAAGGGGAATTCTTACACTTGAAGACGAACATCCAAGCAGCAATCTGTTTCCTTCCCACGAGTTCTATCTCAAAGGAAGGTTAACATAAGGTGCTGCTAAAGAAAAAAGCCCTAAGCTTAATTCTGAGTTGTCCCAAAAGGACTTCCCTACAGGCTACGGGAATCCTGTCGGAGTAATCCCCCGAAGGAGAAACCGAAAAGGTATTTTTCTTCAAGATGAACGTCGAGATCACGATTTCCGATCGCAGCGATCTCGCAATCGCAGCAATCTTTGTGGCAATCAATAGTCGTCACAAAAGACGTCCTGATGGGTGTCTAACTTCTGGTTGTCGTGAACGACAACCTCACCAACCAGGAAGACAAGGTGATGAATCGCGCCCATGCGATCGAAGCAGAGTAAATTCTGAACTCGTCATTGGATTCTCACTCACGACATCCTGAACAAATAGGAAGACGAGCTGATGAGACTCGCCTCTGCGATCATTAAGGAGAAGGAAGATCCGTCGATTGTCGAACAAACCGTTAGTTGACGATCGTCCTTGATCCCGCAATCCTCAATAGGCGAAAGCTGCATATGTGATGAAACATTGCCTGTAGGGAGAGAGAGAATATTGCAGAATGTTGGGACACGACAAGATCGGCAACAGGCGAGAAGACTCGTCGTCACTAGAAGTCGAAGGAAGGGCGAACGGGATTCTTTGTTTGATTGATTATGAGTTATCTGGCATCCTAACATCTAAAGTAGACCTCGTGGACAGCTAAGATGTCAGCTGCAGCCACAGTCACTGACTTCACCCCGATATCGTCATGAAGGGCTGAGGAAAAAAAATAGAGGATTAAAGTCCCCCTCCCCCTCCAAGGGGGAAGAATAACTCCAACCGCGAACGGGAAAGGAAACCATCCGGAGGAGACGTCAGCACAGAGGAATCCTACAATAACTCGCAGAAAAAACATCGACATCTGAAATTGCCACATTACAGTGAGCCCTCGCTACTTCGCGGTTCGACCATCGCGGATTCACCACTTCGCGGGTTTTTTTCATAACCCATATATATATACATATCGCGGATTTTCCGGAAATTTCGAAAATACCGCGATATCTGAAGACCCCAAATACGATATTTCGTCACCTGTAATTCCATTAATACTGTAATTAGTAATATCTGCTCTTACTGATTGTTCATTGCATTACATATGACATATAATTCAGCACAGAAAGAAATAAAACACGAAAAGAGAATGTGATCATACGATAATTCAGTACTGTATACAGTACGTAGTAAAATTAAATCGAACATGAAACGCAAATCAGATGCAGTCATACCATATTAGAATGGTGTAAGGCTGCTGATGGCTACTACTGTACTACAAATGTAATGGATGTGCATCTTTTCCATGAATCTTTTGTATGTATACGTACGTAGTACTGCATCCAATAATATTCTTTGTTGCAAAAATCACATCTCGAATAAGCGTACGAGATGATTTTATATAGATACGATAAATAATATTTGTAATAACATATTTTCTAAAAGCTTTTACTGTAAATATCATTATTTATCACTTTCATCATGCGCGTTAAATGCCTTCTTTGTTTACTGAGCGTACTTTAAGACGCCGTCGTTTCAGGCGGCGTCCTAAAGAAAAACATTTCATTTGGAAGTCCTAAGAAAAATTAAGTAAAACATTGGTAATAACAAAATCAACATACTGTATAATCAATATAATCGATGCAAAAACTAACCTATACACAGATGTGTACAGTACACTAAATGCGTTTGTTTCTTCATTATGATCAGAGAAACGTAAACAAAACATTGGTTGCCATTTTTTATCGTGCTTTTTGGCGTGTTTAGGAAACGCATGATATAAAATCGCCTTTAATATTTGTGCCTGTTTTAGTTTATGGCCGCGGGTGGCATATAAAAATTAGAATAGCGCCAACGTTATCCCTGCGTGTCGTAAGAGGCGACTAAAAGGGACGGGACGAGGGGGCTGGGAACCCCCTCTCCTGTAAAAAATTCCTGCGAGACATCGACAAGGAGATGGAGCTGGGGGGAGAGTGACTGCTCCCCGCACTCTAGTTTTGGGGTGTTTAAATGTGCGTGGATGTACAGTAGTACGATAGAGAGTAAAAGATGTGAGATTGGAAGTATGTTTAGAAGTAGAAGGATGGATGTATTGGCCTTGTGTGAGACAAAGATGAAAGGAAAGGGTGAAGTGATGTTTGGTGAAATGTCTGGTAGAGTGTCTGGGATTGAAAGGGGAAGAGCGAGAGAGGGTGTGGCGTTATTGCTGAGTGAATGGATGACAGGTAAAGTAGTGGAATGGAAGGAGATATCATCTAGGTTAATGTGGGTAAGGGTTAGGTTGGGTAGGGAATGTTGGGCGTTTGTCAGTGCGTATGGGCCAGGTAGTGAGAAAAGTGAAGAAGAGCGGAATGAGTTCTGGAATGATTTAACTAGGTGTGTAGAAGGACTGGGTAGAAGGAATTATGTAGTTGTTATGGGTGACTTAAATGCTAGAGTGGGCGCTGGAGAGGTAGAAGGTGTCATTGGTAAGTATGGCGTACCAGGTGAAAATGAGAGTGGTGAGAGACTGGTAGACATGTGTGTTGAACAAGAGATGGTAATAAGTGCTAGCTTCTTTAAAAAGAAAGATAAAAATAAGTATACTGTACATGGGTAAGAGTGGCAAATGGAAGAGTAGTAGAAAGGGCATTAATGGATTATGTGTTGGTAACTAAAAGAATGTTTGGAAGATTGAAAGACGTGCACGTGTTTAGGGGTATGGCTAACGGTATGTCTGATCATTTTTTGGTGGAAGGAAAATTAGTTGTAGCAAAAGAGTGGGGGAATAGAGTAGGTGGATGTAAAAGGGAGGTAGTAAGGATTGAAGAGCTAATAAAACCGGGGGTAAAAAGTAAATATCAGGAAAGGTTGAAAATGGCATATGATGAGGTGAGAGTAAGAGAAACTGGTAATTTAGAGGAGGAGTGGAAGTTAGTAAAAGAAAATTTTGTTGGGATTGCAAGTGATGTATGTGGCAAGAAGGTTGTTGGAGGCAGCATGAGGAAGGGCAGTGAATGGTGGAATGAAGGAGTGAAGGTGAAAGTGGAAGAGAAAAAGAGGGCTTTTGAAGAATGGCTGCAGAGTAATAGTATAGAGAAGTATGAAAAATATAGAGAGAAAAAGGTGGAAGTAAAGCGCAAGGTACGTGAGGCAAAGAGGGCAGCTGACCTGAGGTGGGGTCAGGGATTGGGTCAATCATATGAAGAGAATAAGAAGAAGTTTTGGAAAGAAGTGAAGAGAGTAAGGAAGGCTGGCGCAAGAATTGAAGAGACAGTGAAAGATGGAAATGGAAGGTTGTTAAGAGGAGAGGAGGCAAGGAAAAAGTGGGCGGAATATTTTGAAAGTTTGCTGAATGTTGAGGATAATAGGGAGGTAGATATAATTGCTGTTCCAGGTGTTGAGGTGCCAGTGATGGGAGATGAGAATGAGAGAGAGATAACAATAGATGAAGTGAGGAGAGCACTAGATGAAACGAGAGTAGGAAAAGCATCTGGTATGGACGGTGTGAAAGCTGAGATGTTGAAGGAAGGGGGTGTGACTGTACTTGAATGGTTGGTGAGATTGTTTAATATGTGTTTTGTGTTGTCAATGGTACCAGTAGATTGGGTTTGTGCATGTATTGTACCACTATATAAGGGTAAGGGAGATGTGCATGAGTGTTGTAATTCAAGAGGTATTAGTTTGTTGAGTGTAGTTGGAAAAGTGTATGGTAGAGTATTGATTAATAGGATTAAGGATAAAACAGAGAATGCAATCTTGGAAGTACAGGGTGGTTTTAGAAGAGGTAGGGGTTGTATGAATCAGATTTTTACAGTTAGGCAGATATGCAAGAAATATTTAGCAAAAGGTAAGGAGGTGTATGTTGCGTTTATGGATCTGGAGAAAGCATATGATAGAGTTGATAGGGAAGCAATGTGGAATGTGATGAGGTTATATGGAGTTGGTGGAAGGTTGTTGCAAGCAGTGAAAAGTTTATACAAAGGTAGTAAAGCATGTGTTAGAATAGGAAATGAAGTGAGTGATTGGTTTCCGGTGAGAGTGGGGCTGAGACAGGGATGTGTGATGTCGCCGTGGTTGTTTAACTTGTATGTTGATGGAGTGGTGAGAGAGGTGAATGCTCGAGTGCTTGGACGAGGATTAAAACTGGTAGGCGAGAATGACCATGAATGGGAGGTAAATCAGTTGTTGTTTGCGGATGATACTGTACTGGTAGCAGACACAGAAGAGAAGCTTGACCGACTAGTGACAGAATTTGGAAGGGTGTGTGAGAAAAGGAAGTTGAGAGTTAATGTGGGTAAGAGTAAGGTTATGAGATGTACGAGAAGGGAAGGTGGTGCAAGGTTGAATGTCATGTTGAATGGAGAGTTACTTGAGGAGGTGGATCAGTTTAAGTACTTGGGGTCTATTGTTGCAGCAAATGGTGGAGTGGAAGCAGATGTACGTCAGAGAGTGAATGAAGGTTGCAAAGTGTTGGGGGCAGTTAAGGGAGTAGTAAAAAATAGAGGGTTGGGCATGAATGTAAAGAGAGTTCTATATGAGAAAGTGATTGTACCAACTGTGATGTATGGATCGGAGTCGTGGGGAATGAAAGTGATGGAGAGACAGAAATTGAATGTGTTTGAGATGAAGTGTCTAAGGAGTATGGCTGGTGTATCTCGAGTAGATAGGGTTAGGAACGAAGTGGTGAGGGAGAGAACGGGTGTAAGAAATGAGTTAGCGGCTAGAGTGGATATGAATGTGTTGAGGTGGTTTGGCCATGTTGAGAGAATGGAAAATGGTTGTCTGCTAAAGAAGTTGATGAATGCAAGAGTTGATGGGAGAAGTACAAGAGGAAGGCCAAGGTTTGGGTGGATGGATGGTGTGAAGAAAGCTCTGGTTGATAGGAGGATAGATGTGAGAGAGGCAAGAGAGCGTGCTAGAAATAGGAATGAATGGCGAGCGATTGTGACGCAGTTCCAGTAGGCCCTGCTGCTTCCTCCGGTGCCTTAGATGACCGCGGAGGTAGCAGCAGTAGGGGAGTCAGCATTATGAAGCTTCATCTGTGGTGGAAATGTGGGAGGTTGGGCTGTGGCACCCTAGCAGTACCAGCTGAACTCGGTTGAGTCCCTGATTAGGCTGAAGGAACATAGAGAGTAGAGGTCCCCTTTTTGTTTAGTTTCATTGTTGGTGTCGGCTACCCCCCAAAATTGGGGGAAGTGCCTTGGTATATGGATGGATGGACTGTAGTACATGCATTAAGTGTTCTGTACATTAAAGGGTAGTTTGTTAACAGTACTACGTACAACGGAAGGTTTTAAAAGTCTGAATATACATGTTAAATAAATAGGTAAATATGGTGTCACTAATTTGCGGATTTTCACCTATCACGGCCGGGTCTGGAACCTATCTACCCCGATAAACGAGGGTTCACTGTATCCTGTAATGGAGCGTCGTGTAGAAGCCTAAGTCATATCTGTAAAGAAAAAGATGAGTGTAAAGCAATAGTGGTAAATGGCTAAGAATTGAAGGGAGAGAGAGGAGACGTCCTCTCTTTACCAGCCAAAAGTAAAAAGTGATGTGGTTCAGTCGGTTTGTATTAAGCCAACACTTCTTGTTGGCACGGGGCTTTCCCTTGGTGGGCCCATAGGTAACCTGTAATTTGTAAGGTTGGTTGATTAATTAAGAGAAAATGTGATTCACTGAACCGTGAGTTAATATAGGTGGCTGGCTAGCCCCCAGCACCCCAACCCCCTCTACCTACCCACTGTAGTGGTTACGTAAGCATGCCACCTCGGACTTCAAATCTAATGGCTGCCTTCTAGCTACACTAGAAGTAATACCCAAATAAAAAGCGGAAGGTTTGTTTGTATGGGAACAAATGAAAGTAAACAATGGGTACCCAAGGAACAACATAGAAAATAAAAATGTTGCCCAATCAATTATGATGAAAAAGATGTGAAAAGATTTTCATGTTTTAAAGTTAACCAAAGGTAAAAAAAAAATATATTTCCTCAGCAAGATGCTAAAGCAAGAGAGATGTGAAACATTTACAAAGAACACAATTATACAATAAGGTGAAAAAACTACAGTACCTGAATACTACATGGAGATGAAAAGCTCAAATCTATTTCTATGGTTGTAATAGAGAGGCCAACATAATAGTTACATTTACGATGTTATGTAAGAGATGAACATTTTAATGACATCACAGCTCAAATAATTTTATAATTGTGTACATCAAAGTAATTGTTCAATCAGTATTATACATAGTAATTAAATATTTCTGAAAAAGTTTACAGCCATAAAAAATGTTCAAATTAGGTACATACCTTGTACATGGCGATGGTATCATAAATAAAATAACTTGCAAGAACTAAGGCATACCAAGTCGATAAAGAATTTGTAGCTCCCATAACATCATGACGGCAAGAAAGCACAATAATGATACCGAACAAGGAGGTCAGAACAGACTGGAAGCAAAGAGGAGGAATTTGTGAATTTCAGTCCCTTATAATAAATCCTAAACATAATTTCTGTGAATACTTATTTAGGATTTTATGTTGGAGCCCTTGGGCTTATAGCATCCTTCTTTTCCAGCTAGGGCTGTGCTTAATTAATAATAATATTAGTAATAATGATAATGATGATGATGATGATGATAATAAACAAGTAAAACCTTGAAGACATCTAAGAAATCCCCTTTAATACCAATAAATTACCTCTACACATAAAAAGCTGTGAAATCGATAAACTTCAGAAATATGCAATTACAGTAAAAACTCCTTATCAATTGAATCCCCCAACCTCGATTTGACTATCCACTGTATCCCTCCCCTAGATGCCACTATACCAGCATTAGAGGAGTTCCTTAGGTAGCTTCGGGAGGAAAGCTTCTCTCTGTCTCAGCAATGGTGGTTTCATTGCTGCCTGTGCTTCCTACTTTCATTGCTGCCTGTGCTTCCTACTGCTTAAACGTAAGAAGAGTGAAAATGATTTATTTTTTCCGATATGCAAAAGATTTGTACTCACTGCTCTGCCTCTGCAATGTTTATAACACTACCAGAAGACTCAAATCACTGAAAGTTTTTTTTTTCTTTTTTGTCAGAAAGCCTCTATAACAGTGGTTCCCAAACTATCTTACCTGATGCCCCCTTTTTGCTTCCAGTAGACCCGTACGCCCCCACTCCTTTCTTTTTTTTATATGAAATGATTCTTACATTTATTTCTTAGCATTGTACAGGAAAACAGATTTCTGTTTGTATTACATTTTAATAATGAAAGCCACCCAAACAAGTAATAGTACATTCCAGCAACTAAAAACGAAACATTTGGTTCAAAGTGAGCAAAAAAAAGTTTGAACATTAGCAAATTGGCAAAATTGAGTTGCAATTTTAAGAATAGATAATTTGAAAACATGGCATATAATATTTGGAAATACTTATGAGACTAAGGCACAATTTCTGGTCAAATTTAGTGAGATGGATGCATGTATGTAATGACAGATATTTGTTCTTTTAATGATTTTATTATTCTATTAAACAAGTAATTTTGAGCAGATGACTTCACGCCCCCCAGTTTGGGAACCACTGCTCTACAACATTTAATACAATTTCAAGAATTCTAAAATTGTTCATATTGCTTCCAGAAGGCTAAATTTACTTGTAGTTCTTTCCGCAGACAGCCTGTGCATTGTTTATAAAGCTTTCAGAAGGCTGTAGTCACTGGCTGTTGAACTATTGATAACATTATCATAACATATTTATATAACATTATAAAAAAATTTATTCTGAAAATTCACTTAACCGGAATGTTGGTCCAAAGGCTGAAAGGTTTCTCCTATTCCTCCCTCATTTCTATTTCATTTTCACTTATCTTTTCATTTCTGCTATTCACGTTTTCTTATTGTTAATTTCAGCCTAGTTTATTACATAAAAACCTTAATCCAAATTATCTCCCTTCTACAGATTTTTTATTTTCCTTCTTAATCCTTATTCCCTTTTAATTAGTATTTCCAACTATATTTTATTTAATAATTTTATTTGAAGCTAAAATATGTTTCCAGTTTTTCTCTTTTATCTATTTCCTTTTCATTTCAGTCTGCTTCTTCCTTGTTTTGTATTTTTGGGCTCAAGCCATGTCGTCGCGATGGAAGTTCCTTAAAGTAGCTTCCTAAGGGATATATGTACTACAGTGATATTCCCAGAAAATTTTACCTTTAGGTATCCAGAATTCTAACTCCTGGCGCGAATATCCTTAATATTTCTCCAAAGGATATCGCATATCAGTGGACGCATTCTTAGACACGCCTCCATAGCAATCTGCACCTCAAACAGCGTTTTGGCTTCGAGGAGGATGTGCCAAAAGGGAGCCGTCCAAAGGCTCTCCCCGCTTTCGTAATACTATTGGGAATACAACAGCGCCATTCCCACGACGGCGGACATTCCTTTTTTTGTAGCGATCTCGCTAGGTGATATTTCCTGGTGATCTAACTTTTCGATCGTTTTACAGGATGATTATTATGCTTTCTCCATCTTCTTCCGCCTCTGGAAAGTTGATTATCGGGTCTTTACTATGAGTATATTTTAGCTCCTGTTTCACTATGAAATTAGAGTATCTTATTGTGTTTTAGAGCTAGGCCAGTCACGGCGCCGTCGTTCGTTAGGCATGTGTTATTTAGATAGCAGAACGACTTCCAGTTTTTAATAGCTTTATTTAATTATATTAATTATTTAGCTATTTAGGCAATTACTCTTGTAAAGTTTCGATAATGTGCATAATTTTTGTCTCCCCCTTTTCTCTGTTGATCGTATAGTTAGAGTTTCGGTGATTTAGGTAACCGAGATCTCGTATAGCCTAGGTAACCTTACCTAGACGTTTTACTATACGTTCAGACTTTCCCCGGTTACCCTCGTGTATTGTTTTCATTCAGTGGAGACTGATACCTACTAGAATGTTATGAAACATTACACGTCTCTTCGGAGACTAGAGGGTAATCTCTTTCCCTCTGAGTGTAGCCTCTGGCTACAACCCTAATAGCCGTGCCTTGAATTTTATTCAGACATGGCTAACTTAGAGTTTGTCCTGCCTCTTCCCTTAACCGTTGGTTGTGGTATACCATCGGGTTTTGGGATTTAGTCAGAATCTCAGAGTATTTAGTCTTATGTCGGCGACCTGCCGGCAGGGCGAATAGGTTGTAGGATACCATCATTCCCCTGCCGGCTAGGTGGCCGGCAATGGAGGTTAGCCCTCATTAGCCGCACTTGAAGTAATGGTAGGATACCATCTTCTCCTTGCGACTAAAAGACTAGTCCTATGACACAGTACGCTGGGCTGAAGAGTAATTTTCTTTAGTCTAGGATACGTGGCATTGGAACTCTGTTTCTTCTTTGTTGAAGAAACAGTGCCGCCATCCCCTTAACTGTGTCGGCAATCTCTGGGTTGGAGAACTGAGTCTCTCCTGTTCCCTGGGATTCTGCCGATAACGAAACAGAGTTTCTTTTACAGGTGGTAGGATTGACAATTTTTGCCAGTTCCTTTCACACTCGTTACAGGACCCTGTTCCCTACCCCTCTGTCCTCTTTTGTTGGCTGAGCCCTTGTCTTTCTTTAGGCTGGCATCTTGCAACCTTCCTTTGCTGGTAGGTTGCCGGAGCCAGCCAGACTCCCTCTCGAGCCATGTCTTTGGCTGACGGCAGAGCATACTGCCGCCAACCACATCATCTGTCGGCAATTGCCGGCCCAGCCGGCAGCCAAGATGGCTGCCGGCGACCATGAGAGGGAAGTCCCTTCTGTTCCCAAGGTTCTTCAGTCCTCCCTTGGACTGCTGCTACAGGGCCTGTTGACGGGGTACTGCCGGCCAGGCCGGCACAGATAGTGCTGACTCAGTTGGCAGCACGCCGACGGTAATGGTACTGCTGGACTTGCCGGCTGGCAGTGTATCGGCGGTACCTTGTCGGCAATAGTACTGTAGCTGCATGGAAGCCTGAATGGTACATTCTCCCCTTCTATTAGAACCTTCTTTCTGGAAAAAGGCAGTCAAATTAGACTTTTACATCCTTAATTACTGTATACATTCACAGTAAGGAGTAGCCTTTTTTTCCATGCTATCTCTCTCTCTCTCTCTAGCTAGCATGCCGGGTATGCCGGCAAGACCTAGCTATGCCAGCTACATGCCGGCTGAACTACTGTATATTTTATACAGGTAGCCAGTATATCTGCATTATAGAATATACTGCAGATAGAAAACTACTACAGTATATAGTTTATACTAGTAGTTATTTCCAATATATTTTGGATATCCAACACAGGCATTTGCTGAGCCCAATCCTATATTGAATGAATATGATTTCTTCAATTTCCTGATTAGAAATCAGTATTAGGATTACCCTACAATATTAAACACTTCAAGGCAGGAGTAATACACTCCTAACCCTTAAAGGGTGGAGCCTTTTTCCTTGAGTCTCCCTGATCAGGAAACTCTATATTTTAATATAGTAGGAAGACTATAGCAAATAGGCTGAGTGGGATATACAAATATATGTCTTTATTTTCCTAGTCCAGCTAGCTTCATGCTAGATGGACCATACTGTCATATGCTACTATGAAGGCAGCATAATGACTAGACTACAATACATGATGTACAGTAACCAGTAAATTGCAATATAGACTTACTGCAATTAGAAAACTACAATACCACGATACAGTAGTATTTCTGACATACCTTGGGTACCCTTGTACGAGCATTCTGCTGGTACCGTTCATATTTTGAATGAATAGTTTTCTTCAATATTCTGATCGAGAATCAGTCATCCTGACCCCACAGTATTAACATTATTTGGGACAGTGATTTGATACTTCTCTACCCCTAGGGGTGAGAGTCCTTCTACTTGGAGTTACTCTATAGAGAAATCTCCATGTAGTTAATACTGAGGGGAGGCAACAGCATTTGCTCACAGGGGTACACAAGTATGTATCTCCTATTATCCCTTTATAGCTTACTATCCTAAGCTACTCTATTGTAAAGGACATTTGCATGTTGATTGTCAAGGAGATAATCCATTGTATACTCATTTGGATTTCCTTTCTTTATAGGAGGAACACTAGATACCTTGTGCTGCAGTCCTCTGCAAGGCCAAGAGTAAGTATTTTTACAGTCATAATACTTGCAGGTTTCATGCCCCCTGCTATATTATTTCCGGATCCCTACATTATTGGAACCCACAGGTTTGCAATATATGTTGGACATTAATGTCCGAAGGTTTTGAAAATCCCAAGTCTACAGAGACTAGGGATACAGCTCAATATAAATTACGCAACTGGGTGAGAGGCTTTCAAAAGATCTCTCCGGGACCTTTCCTACCTAATGATGGGATGCGTAAGCTACTATTTCTGGAAGCAAGTGAGGAAACAGTAATGCCTCAAGAGCTAACTACATCCCCTGATGGCCAGAAAACCTTTGGGATTAAGGGCAAGAAATGCCCCAAGGTAGAAGAGGAAAATGTTGCGTCGGAATTTCCTCCGCCTGTGCCGGCTTTAGAGCCATCGATGTCGACATCTTCGTGTTCTACCCCTAATTTGGATAATGTGGTACAATTATGTATGCAACTGAAGAATCAAATAGAGAGCTCTCGTAGACAAAACGAAAAGCAGGAAGTAAAACGCAAGATAGATTCTCGTAAAGTTTCTCTTGTCGCTTCCCAGGGGTCAGTCAAACGACCCATGAATCAAGATCTACCAACATGCTCCATAACCAATCCCTGGAGGTTCGCGGAGCAGATGCTGATTTCAAATGGCAATCTCTGCATCTCAGAGAAAATAGGTGCTGTTTCTTTAGACAAAATTCAGTTTTGGCCAAGCTTTGATGCTTTCCCTAATTGTTGGGTCCGATTGAAGTACGAACCAAAGTCAAGAAAAGGAACGGAACCAAAGGGAGGTCTTGATTCTCGACCATGATAAGGCACAGACTATCCTTTCAGGTAGTCCAAGAAAGGCGGGTTATTCAGAGTCGAAGGTATTCTCACTGAATAACGGACACCCTTCCTTTCTTGCTCCTACTTCACTCTCATTCCCCTTTATGGGGAAGGCATTTACTTCTGTTGCCAAAGCGGTAGAGGCGGGTAAGCCATGTCCCACACTCGATGTGTGCAAGCCTTTGTCACCAGCTTTTCCCGGACAGGAAAAGGATTGGAAGGAAGTCCAATTGACATTTTCAGTAGGAAAATTAGACAAGGACGTCGCAAGTCGACAATTCAAGGTATATCTCCCTAAATTGTCTGAGTTGCTCTTGTGTAATGAACAGGAGTCAAAGAAGAGACTTGCGACATCCCTTTCTCTACAAAACTACATAGAGTTGTGTTCAACCTACGAGAGTACCCCAGACATGCTCATGGTCATAGCCAAAATGCATATGGCTTACTTGGTGAAGGACCTTTACACCTTTATGAAGGCTAGGAGAGCATGTAGAGTTTGTGTTCGCTGATGCAACAGTAAAACATGAAACAAGGAAGCTAATATCTTCCAACATCTGGGGTAAAGACCTCTTCCCAGACGAGGTCACTAAGGAAGTAATTAAGAACGCCACCATGGAGAACATAGGTCTTCTCCAAAAATGGGGCATTCCTTCAAAGAGAAAATCTTCTGTGGTTGTGGGTCCCCAACCTAAAAAGAAGATTGGAAATGCTGGAAATATCCAGGCTGCTCAACAACATCCCACTATTCCAGTGACCACGATGCTACAGGCAGATGGTCAAAAGTCTAAGCCTACTGACTACTCGAAGCATAAAGACGCTTCAGCTAGGAGGAACTTTCCCTCAGGATCGCAGGACCTTCGATCCTTCGGTCCAAAGCCTATTCAAGATGAGCCATTGATGGGAAACAGAAATGTCCCTACCATCATTTCCTTACCTTCTCCTACAGTTCAAAACCCTCTTGGAGTAGTATACCTGAGAGCTATAGAGCATACAGGTAGTAAGAAAACTTTAGCTCATCGAGTTCCAGGGAAGGCTGCTTCGTGTTTATGAAAAGGACTCAAGATATCAATGAGCCATTCTGAACTTGTCGCCACTCAACAAGTTCATAAAAAACAGCAAGTTCTGAATGTTAATCCTTCTGAACATATGGACCTTGTTCCAATTAAGGGTGTTCGTAGTCTTGTCAGACCTGAAAGGTGTCCTTCGGAACCTTCCAGTCAACCACCCCCATTCCTCCTATCTAGAATTCATGTTACAGAGAGTAACATTCATCCTAATGAAGATACGTGACTCACAGTTCTAAGTATCTTCAAAGGATTGACGAACTTAGTCACGTCAAATTCAAGTCTAGAAATAGTTCAGGTATTAATATACCTGATCAAGAGGCTGGAGTGGGCAACACCCGAAGTGTCCAGCCAATGTGCATTCAAAGAGATGACCCGGTTCCTGGGACATCACGGATGCAAGATAGGCTTCTAGAAGTCTCGACTTTCTCCAGCTCAGGGGTTTCGATGCTTAAAAAACCATCGAAGCCCTCAGTCACATCAACTCTCCTCTCCTTTGGAAATATAAAAGGAGCTCGTGAGGTCTGTCAAGAGACTCAGGTATTCAGTCAGAATACCAAAACGCCAACAGGAAAAAGCGCTAATCTTTCCCCAGTTCGCTATAGTGACAGACCTGGTGCTAAGGGCACACCGGAAAGATGCGTTAAGAGCTTGGAGAAAACACGCATCAAACGCTTGAAGAGATAAAAAAAGACTGAGATCGGTCCCTCTTTAATCGCTTCTCTAACAGAAATTAGAGCACGAAAGTCCCAAGACTCTGCTGGTCCTTTCATGGGCGGGGAAGCCCCCTCCACACAGATCAGGCTCCCTACGACGGATCTGGGACACCGAAGCGATAATAAGACGTCACATTCGAACGTCTCATTCAGTCTTGGTGAAGTTACCCATCCCTCTCTTGAAGGGACGGCACCTACCAGCAGTTCATTTACAACTGATCCACGATGTGACGGTGGATACTCTATTTCGATACAAACCGATAGAGTTGGAATGGTCCATGGGCGCAGACATATTCCCTCCCAGATGGGAACAAGTCCCGGAACTGCAATTCGACCTCTTCATCACGAGCGTCTTCAAGAAACTACTTCGCTGTATAGCCCCATACGAGGATCCTCTAGTGGGGCTGATAAACTAGATGAGGCTGGTCCTAGCTCTGACCCTAGGTATATTTCCGAAGATTCAGAAATTAACTGCCTTCGTTTTATCACAGAGAACCCAAACCCTTCATTTCATGATTTTCTCACTCTAGCGGTTAGAAAAAGGTTTGGGATCTCAAAAGGCAATAAAGAATTCTTAGAAGAATACAAGGCCAGGTCAACTAGAAGACAATATGAGTCGTCCTGGAAAAAGTGGGTTGCGTTTGTCAAAGCAAAAGGACCGAAAAACATTTCAATGAATTTCTGTCTGTCCTTTGTCCACCTTCATAGCCAAGGTCTGGCGGCCAATACGATAAATATGTGCAAGTCAGCCTTGACTAGGCCTCTCCTATATGCCTTTCAAGTGGATCTGGCGAATGAAATCCTTAATAAGATTCCGAAGGCATGTGCTAGGCTTAAGCCCGCGGTACCACCAAAGCCCATCTCTTGGTCTTTGGACAAGGTCTTACATTATGCCTCATCTGTGAACAATGAAGATTGTTCTCTTAAGGATCTAACCCAAAAGGTTATTTTTCTGTTCGCTATTGCCTCCGGGGCTAGAGTTAGTGAAATAGTGGCCCTATCCAGAGATGAAGGGTCACATTCAGTTCACGGAAGTGGAAGAACTGAATCTATTTCCTGATCCATCCTTTCTCGCTAAAAACGAGCTACCCACTAAGAGGTGGGGTCCCTGGAGAATCTGCCCTCTGAAGGAAGATGTCTCTCTATGTCCTGTAGAGTGTCTAAAGGTCTATCTTCGTAGAACTTCAGACTTCAGGGGAGGACAGCTCTTTAAAGGAGAAACTTCTGGATCAAATTTATCCCTAAAGCAACTAAGGGCGAAGCTCGGCTACTTTATTCGTAGAGCGGATCCGGACAGTACTCCCGCAGGTCATGATCCGAGAAAGATTGCTTCATCACTGAACTTCTTTCAGTATATGGACTTTGAGCACCTTCATTCATACACTGGATGGAAATCATCCAGAGTGTTTTACAAACACTATGCAAAACAAGTGCATGAACTAGAACACTGCATAGTGGCGGCAGGTAGTGTATTAAAACCTGCCCCCTAATTACTGTAGTAAACAGTTTTTGGTTTGGGACCTCACATGTCCTCGCACATGTAACGGATGAGAATCCTCCAGAGTGTCCTACATACACTATGCTAGACAATTCCATGATCTGAAGCAATATGTGGTGACGCCAGGTAGAATATTTAACCTGCCGTCTAATTCTACGATGAACAGCTAATTGACTGGGACTGTCAATTAAAAGGAGAAGAGGTCACCCTTCTTAGGTGTGACTTCTTTTAATTAAGTGTTACCATGATAACACTGGCTCTGTTCACAATCCCAGGTGTGGAATTATACAGATAGCACTAGTGCCGGTGTACGAAGTACACAGTGCAGATAGAAGTAACCAGTACAGGAATTATGAAGAGAAATTTTTTTATAATTTTCTTCAGTCTGAGAGTGGCACTCATCATTTCTTCCTTCAAGAAGGAAATACAGTATAGTCTTTGTACTTGTTACAGGTATAATCCCATTGTCATACTACATTCGTTTTACTGAACATCTTTTAGTCATTTATTAGTAGTAAATGTCTATTAGAATGTAGTGCGTCCACCTTCGCCAGACAATTGTATGTATACATGCCAGAGTTCTTCAACTTACCAAAGTAAGTATCCCTCATATATTTGTATGCATCAAATAATAGATATAAGAGACACTGATGTTATTTTAGCAAATATACAACTATGAGACTATTTGTATATTCAGTGTGTACTTATGTTTGGTCATACTATGTTTGTTAACCTCAAGATCCCTTTTCTACTGTCTAGAATGACTCTTCCCTGTAGGAGGCAGGAAGCACTAACATTGGTTATGATTAGTGATGGTGACGAATAACGGTAACGTCCCTTGTCTCATGGGGTCCCCATGACCATAGAAAAGGTTGCTATAAGGTTAAGGCACTGATTAAAAATCCACAGATACACTAATGCTCTGGTATGCTTTCATCACGACAACATGGCTTGAGCCCAAAAAATGGATTTTGAGCGAAGCGAAAAATCTATTTTTGGGTTAGATGGCCATGTCGTCCTGATGGACCCACCCATCTCTTCTAAAAGAAAAGATCTTCACAGTATCCCTTCCGTGGTATTGTATCTGTAACACCACGCTCAATGCTACAAGGAATGTCCGCCGTCATGGGAATGGCGCTGTTGTATTCCCAATAGTATTACGAGAGCGGGGAGAGCCTTTGGACGGCTTCCTTTTGCCACATCCTCCTCGAAGCCAAAACGCTGTTTGGGGTGCAGATTGCTATGGAGTCGTGTCAAGAATGCGTCCGCTGATATTATGTGATATCCTTTGGAGAAATTTTAAGGATATTCGCGCCAGGAGTTAGAATTCTGGATACCTAAAGGTAAAATTCTCTTGGAATATCACCGTAGTACATATATCCCTTAGGAAGCTACTTTAAGGAACTTCCATCAGGACGACATGGCCATCTCGCCCAAAAATAGATTTTTCGCTTCGCTCAAAATCCGTTTATCTTTATCCCAAATCAACCACTATAGTATATTCTTCTGTATTAATTTTGTTTAATGCATATTTTTTGGGCTCAGGCCATGTCGTCGTGATGGAAGTTCCTTCAAAGGTAGCTTCCTAGGTATATTTGACTACAGTGATATATCCCAGAGAATTTACCAAAGGTATCCAGAATTCTAACTCCTGGAGCAAATATCCCTTAAAATTTTAAAAGGGATATCGCGTAATATCAGAGGACGTATTCTTGACACGTCTCATGGCTATCTACACCCCCAATAGCGCTTTCACTTCGAGGGGAAAGAGAGGCAAGAATAAGGAGAGTCGTTAACGAGGCGACACTCCTACTGTACTGTAAATAGTGCGCCAAATCGCCACCGCGAGGCGCCACCGAGCCATTCTTTCTCTCGTAGCTTCGTTGACCGGTGTTATCCTGTGTTATCTCTAGCTATTTTGGAGTTTTTTGGTCGCTATGAAGTCTTCACCAGCTGTGAACTGAGTTCTGGCAAAGTTTTACTGAGACGTTCCGTTTTCTTTCTCCTAACCACTGAGTTGGTTTTGAGTTTAGAATGGGACATCAGAGTATAAGTCTGTGTTAGGCATCTTCCTGTCTTGGTTAAGCTGCTCTTACAGGAGGCTAGACCTCCCTAGACCATACTTGGGGGTTTTAGTATGACAATTCCCCCTTCCTTGGCCTAGCAGACAGTCCTGTGCTGGTAGACCTTAGACCGAAGAAATGACTTATTCACTGGCTAAGGTCTCTGGCACGAGATTCTGTTCTCTTGAGAGATGGTATCCTACAGACGCTCTCTCACTTGACTAACCCAACCTGAGGAAATGATTTCTCCTACCTGAGGTTACTCCATGAGACCAGAATCCCTTAGGTTAAGTAGTGCCTTCGGGCATTACCTTACCTGTAGGACACCTACCCCCTCCTCTCTATCTCTTTCGTGTTGAATGAACCAACACCCTCCTGGCCGTCGTTCTACATTGACCCTAAGGGTTATTGTAGGACTGGCCTGAGGTCCCCTGTCTGCCGCCGGCCGAGCCGGCTGCCGGCGGGTACCCTCATATTCTTTAGAGTGTTCTTCAATCCTCCCTTGGACTGCCTTCCATAGCCCTTATGACTGGGATATGGTAGGGTAGAAGCCCGAATTTTATTCCCCCTTCCACTTGAACCCTCATTCTGGATGCAGGCCGGCAAGGCTGAGCCCTTGTCTGTCTCCATCCTCTCTTTCTCTCTTACTTTCGTTACTGGGCCATGTCAATTGTCTGCCGGCCGGCAGTTGCCCTGCCGCCGCTTAGTGCGAACGTCGTTGATCGACAACCCAAAGACAGACATTCTGGGACCGGCTGCTGGCCGCCGAGTTGACGGCTGGCAGCCGGCCACCCATACCTGGTCATCTGCCGCCGGGTCCTACTTGATGGAAGGATCCTCGGCTGCCGGCCGGCAGAGCCGTTGCCGGCGGCCTGCTACCCATTATTATGAAGACAGTAATTGCCTTCAATAGCCCAGAATAGGCAGGCATGTGCCGGCTTGCCCGGCAGACGCCAGCAGGCCCGGCATGTGCCAGCAGGCCTGACAGGACTGGCAACTTGTTACCAACAGTCAGTGCTGTAGCCTAAAGTTTTTTCCAACCTACAAGGTGCTTCATGGGCAGCCTATTGTGAGACCATCACATATAAGAGAGCGATTCTCTCTTCCATGAATGGTTATTATCCATTATTGTCCTTAATCCTCAATATTGAACCTGGAAGATTGTGTCAAGAAGACACTTTATATCAAAGGATATCATCTTCCCCTAAGAATTCTTATGAATTCTACTTTCAATATTGGAGGAGGTCATAGCAATTGGCTGGACAGGAAACACATGTAGGTGTCTTTCTTATCTCTAGCTTACCCTATCCAAGCTAATATTATTAATATTATGTATGCTGAAATCTGAGAATTTCACCGAATACTTATATGCTTTTCCTTCTTTACAGGAGGAGCATCCCGAGTGCGGGAACAGTTTTTGCAGGGTCCGTAGTAAGAACTTCTACGGCCATGACATGTGCAGGGCCCATGCTCACTGCGCAGTCACCAAGGGGGCTCTCAAGTGCTGGGACCCGCAGGTATGTACCGTTTGTGAAAAACTGGTAAGAGAGGCTTTTGACGATCAAAAGTCCACTGAGTCAAGGGACGCAGCAAGGGAAATGCTGCGAAAATGGGTTAGGGGCTTCCAGAAGAACACTTCTGGCCCATACCTTCCTAATGAAAAGATGAGGGCTTGTCTTTTCCCTAAGGCATCTTCGGATGCAGTTATTCCACAGGCTCAACCTGAGATTCCCCTGGTTCAGATTCCGGTTGAATCTGAAGTTTCGGATGCCTTAGAGAGCATCCAATTAGAGGACAGCATGTCAGTTGTCTCAGAGGAGACTGAGAACAATCTCCTAGTGGAGGAATTGGATCAGGCGGATGACGTTCCACCTGAGACGGAAGTCGAGAGAGCCGAAACAATTTCGGTATCATCGGCCACAGTGAATGAGCCGGTGCCTTCGACCTCTTCCTCTGCACCCCAACTAGATTCTATCACTAGTACGTTGCACTTGTTGTCTATGGTGCAGGACATTCAAAAGAAATCGTCCGAGAAGGAGGCCTCTCTTTGGACAGAAATGCATCAGCTAGTTGCAACACGTTTGGCCCCGAAGAAGCTAAACGTTAAGGATCTCCCCGCCTCCTCTGACGTTAAGCCCTGGAGGTACGCAGAGCACATGCCCAAGTCGGGGGGGGGGGGGGGGGGATCTTCCTCTCAGAAAAACTGAGCACTGTCCCAGTAGAGGAAATTGAGTTCTGGCCCAGCAAAGGGGCCTATCCGGATTGCTATGTCCTCTTAAGGCGGAACCTGCATCCAAAGAGGAGACAGAGCCAAAGGAAACTATTGTCCTTGAACTCTCTAAGGCTCAGGCCTTATATACCACCATCTTAAAGGAGATGGCCTTTACTAGCTCTAAGGTGCCGGCTCTCAGCAAGAAGCACCCGTCCTTCATTGCTGACCCCAAACGTGCCTTTCCCTTTATGGACAAAGGGCTTAAGGCAGCCTTAAAGGCAGTTGAGGCAGGGAAACCGTGCCCTACACTGGAAGAGTGTAGGCCCTTCTCCCTTGCCTTCCCATCAGACGATGCGGACTGTAAGGATGTGCACAACACCTTCACAGTTGGGAAGCTGGAGGCAGATATTGCCGGACGACAGTTCGGCGAAGACCTCCCGAAGCTGTCAGACTTTCTCCTGCGTAGGGAACAGGAGACAAAAGAACGTCTTGCTGCTTCCTTGTCTCTGCAGACTGGCCTGGAGACAATGGCAAGCATCCCAGATACCCCGGACATGTACATGGTCTTCGCCAAATCCCATTTGGCGACAGTAACCAAAGACCTGTACAACTTTATTAAAGCCCGAAGGGCTTGCAGAGAGTTCGTGTTCGCCTCAGCTGCGGTGAGACACGAACCAAGGAAGCTGATAGCTTCCAACATCTGGGGAAAAGACCTCTTCCCAAGCGAAGTGGTTAAAGAGGTCGTGGACAAAGCCGCAACAGAGAACAGAAATCTTCTCTCTAAATGGGGCTTGTCCTCTAAAAGAAAATCTTCAGCTGATGAGGGTCCCCAGCCGAAGAATAGACCAAAACGACCTAAAGTGCCCTCTCAGCCTAAGCAACAGCAACAGCTTCCCGTGGCCACGGTGTCCCAGACGGTGGCACAACCACCCACCACCTTCCAACTGGTGCCCCAAACGCTAGCGACTCAGTCACCAGTGTTCACCCCAATGTTTGAAAGGCAATCTACGGCCGTAGTCTCGAGGTTCCTTTCGAGGTTCCTCCAGACGCCCCTTCAGAGGTAGGGGCAACAAGGGTGGACGTGGCCAAGGAGGTAAATCCTCCACCCAGCTCTCAAAGTGAGATGCTACCGGTAGGAGGGAGACTTTTCCTCTTCCGGGATCGTTGGACCTTCGATCCCTGGGCCCACAGCCTAATCAAGAACGGACTAGGGTGGAGTTGGAGCTCAACTCTACCAACCTTCCCTCAATTTTTCCAACACTCAACCCCCATATTGGAAGAATATGTTCAGGAACTCTTGAACAAAAGAGTTATACGGAAGGCGAAGTCCGTCAGATTCCAAGGAAGGCTATTTTGTGTTCCGAAGAAGGACTCGGAAAAGCTCAGAGTAATTCTGGACTCGTCACCACTCAACAAGTTCATAGTGAACTACAAGTTCAAAATGCTGACGCTTCAACACATCAGGACCCTGTTGCCCAAACGGGCATACACAGTCTCCATAGACATGACGGATGCGTAGTGGCACGTTCCAATCAGCCGTCAAGTTGCCCCCTACCTGGGATTCAAACTACAAAGAAGACAGTATGTTTTCAGAGCTATGCCCTTCGGTCTGAACATAGCTCCAAGGGTATTCACCAAGCTTGCGAATGCAGTCATTCATCAACTACGCCTAAAAGGAATCCAGGTGGTAGCCTACCTGGACGACTGGCTGGTGTGGGCAGCATCCAAAGAAGAGTGCAGGCAAGCCTCCAAGGAAGTGATCCGGTTCCTGGAACACTTGGGATTCAAGATCAACTTGGAAAAATCTCGACTGTCTCCAGCTCAAAAGTTTCAGTGGCTGGGCGTCCACTGGAACTTGCAGTCACACTGTCCTTCCATTCCATCAAAGAAAAGGAAAGAGATAGCAGGATCTGTCAAAAGCCTTCTTCGGTCCACAAGGATATCAAGAAGGCAACAGGAGAGTGTTGGGGTCTCTCCAGTTCGCCTCAGTGACAGATCCAGTATTGAGAGCACAATTAAAAGATGCATCAGGAGTTTGGAGAAAATACGCATCAAACGCTCGAAGAGATCTACAAAGACCGATACCAAATCGTCTGCGATCCCTACTCAAGCCATGGTCGGAGGCCAAAAACCTAAGGAACAAGGTTCCCTTACAACCACCTCCACCGTCAGTCACCGTTCACACGCATGCCTCGAAAGAAGGGTGGGGAGGTCACTCTCATCACCGGAAAGTCCAAGGAACCTGGTCACCCTCTTCAAAACCTTCCACATCAATTTCCTGGAAGCCATGGCAGTTTTTCTTTCCCTGAAGAAACTGAAACTCCGCTGCTCAATCCACATCCGTCTGGTTCTAGACAGCGAAGTCATAGTGAGATGCCTAAACTGACAGGGCTCGAGATCGCCTCACATAAACCAAGTGATACTAGCCATCCTCCGCCTAGCGGAGAAGAAGAGATGGCACTTGTCAGCAGTCCACCTTCAAGGGTTCCACGCTCTATCCAGGACCAAACCGATAGAGTCAGAATGGTCCCTAGATGCAAGATCATTCTCCTTCATCTCATGCAAAGTCCCAGGACTGCAAATAGTCCTCTTCGCAACGAGTAACAACAAGAAGCTATCCCGGTATGTAGCCCCATACGAGGATCCTCTAGCGGAAGCAATGGATGCAATGTCCATAGATTGGAACAGATGGTCCAAAATCTACCTATTCCCTCCAACCAACCTTCTGCTGAAAGTCCTCGACAAAATGAGATCTTTTTGAGGGACAGCAGCAATAGTGGCCCACAAGTGGCCCAACAGCGTTTGGTTCCCTCTGGTAACGGAACTACGCCTGAAGCTCATCCCGTTGCCGGACCCAGTTCTGACTCAGCAAGTGCAGAAATCGACTGTCTCAGCTTCATCAGTGAAAACCCAGAACCTTCATCTCATGATTTTCTCGCCTTAGCGGTCAAGAAACGGTTCGGGATTTCTAGGGACAGTATTAACTTCTTAGAAGAATACAAGTCAAAGTCAACAAGAAGACAATATGAGTCTTCCTGGAAGAAGCGAGTGGCCTTTGTCAAGGCGAAGAAACCTAAGGAGATTTCTATGGATTTCTGTTTGTCCTTCTTCATCCATCTTCATGAACAAGGTTTAGCAGCCAATACGATTACTACATGTAAATCTGCCCTGGCCAGACCAATGCTTTACGCCTTCCAGGTAGACTTTTCCAATGAAATCTTCAACAAGATCCCTAAAGCTTGCGCTAAACTTCGGCCCGCAGCTCCTCCTAACCCCATTTCATGGTCTTTGGACAAAGTTCTTTATTTAGCATCAACCCTGAACAATGAGGATTATTCACTGAAAGACATGACTCAAAAGGTGATATTCTTATTTGCACTAGCCTCGTGAGCCAGAGTTAGCGAAATAGTGGCCCTCTCGAGGGATGATGGCCACATTCAGTTCACAGACAACGAAGAACTGAACCTCTTTCCGGACCCGACGTTTCTCGCCAAGAACGAGCTGCCCACTAAGAGATGGGGTCCCTGGAGAATCTACCCTCTGAAGGAAGAAGCATCCCTCTGCCCAGTGGAATGCCTAAAGGTCTATCTTCATGGAACTTCAGACTTTAAGGGAGGTCAGCTTTTCAGGGGAGAGACTTCCGGTTCAACGTTATCCTTGAAACAGATAAGGGTGAAAATCACCTACTTTATACGCAGAGCGGATCTAGACAGTACACCCGCAGGTCATGATCCAAGAAAAGTTGCCTCGTCTCTGAATTCCTTTCAGATGATGTCGTTTGAAAGCCTTCGTGCTTATACTGGATGGAAGTCCTCCAGGGTTTTCTTCAAGCACTATGTGAAGCAATTACAAAAAATTAAATTTCATGTGGTGGCGGCGGGCAGTGTAATAAAACCTGCTGCTTGATTACTGCGAAGAACAGTGCACTATTTGGGACTTATAGTGAAGGGTGTACATGATAGACTCGTAAGGCATATCATGTTGAGTATTGTGTTTAGTAATGACACTACAGACTGTTCTCTCTACACAGGTGGCATTAAGCATAATAGACTGACACAAGTGCCAGGCATACTTATATGCACAGTGTTCCTAGTAACAACAGAATGTATTGTGAAATTTTATATTTCCCTTAGAGTGGCTAATGTTTCCTTTTCAGGTGAAACCTATTTTATTTCTGTTATTACTGTTAATGCTTTTATGCAGAATTGTTCAGCATACAATGTAATTGAATACAACCATGATTTCTATTTTTGTAATAAACAATAGAACGAATCTTTGCGTCTCTTTCGCCCCAAACATTCCAGTGTATGTATAAATCAGAGCATCCTTGACTCTTTTGATATTTAAGAAAATATCGGAACTAAGATTCATATTGTTCCAAGCAAACAGGTAAGATCTTAATGTACTAGACTGTTCATTTTACTGTTTAAGGTTTCCTACACGTATATAAACCTGTCCGTCTCTTTATTGACAGACCTGGGAGGTACAGTAACCTGCACAGATCAATACCATCCTAATACAGACTATGCTTTATGTATACGATGACACTAATATACAAACTGTTTGCTAGATTGTTTCCTTGAATTCACAATCCTCGGGTTTTTTCCTTGAGTCTACCCAGACTCTTCCCTGTAGGGGGCAGGAAGCACTAACATATTTCATGATCAGCTGATTGATGTATAACGGTAACATCAAGTGTCTCTAGGTCTAAAAGACCAAAAGGAAAGATTTATCTCGAGATGAACGGCACTATTGAAAATCCACAGATACATTAATGCTCTGGTAAACTTCCATCACGACGACATGGCCTGAGCCCAAAAAACGGATTTTGAGCGAAGCAAAAAATCTATTTTTGGGTGAGGTAGCCATGTCGTCCTGATGGACCCACCCTCTTTTGGACAAAAGGATAATGAATCCCTCCCTATGGTACTGTATCTGCAACACCTACAAAGCTACAAAGAATGGCTCGGTGGCGCCTCACGGTGGCGATTTGGCGCACTATTTACAGTACAGTAGGAGTGTCGCCTCTTTAACGACTCTCCTTATTCTTGCCTCTCTTTCCCCTCGAAGTGAAAGCGCTATTGGGGGTGTAGATAGCCATGAGACGTGTCAAGAATACGTCATCTGATATTACGCGATATCCCTTTTTAAAATTTTTAAGGGATATTCGCTCCAGGAGTTAGAATTCTGGATACCTTTGGTAAATTCTCTGGGATATATCACTATAGTCAAATATACCTAGGAAGCTACCTTTGAAGGAACGACATGGCTACCTCACCCAAAAATAGATTTTTGAGCGAATGAAGACACTTTTACTGCATATAATTTTATTTAAATTTCTTTTTAGGCATTTTACGTAAAAAAAAAAGTTTCACACTAAGCTGAAACCTTTCATGCTTGGCTGAGCATAGTACAAAGATTTGGTTGTTTGTTGAAACCATTTTCTATTACGTTCTTACAAATATCTTTGAAGATATTACAACAGGACATGAAATAAATACAGTCAGCATTAATTTGCAAACATTTTAAATTTTAAATTTAAACCACATGTGCAGATACAAACGGAACATGTTCACATAAAATCATAAACCCTTTGATATGACTGTGGTGTTTAATTTCCTTGTAGAAAATTATTATTAATTAGAGTTGATACTTTTAAAGAGTGGCCTTAATTTTTTCTTTTTTTTTTTTGGTTAACAAATAAGAAAGTTATCAAATTATCACAAATTCTATATAAATTGTAGCTTCATAACATTTTAGCCCAAAATATGACAAATTTGGGAGTAATTTGTATTTTCCCTAGCATACAAGCTTTCCGCTCTTTAACATAGCATTGTTATTTCAACGGGGCTGAAAACTAGTCAAAACTGAAAGTTAACCAGAATGTAACTACTGTAATATTATTGCTTTATTTTCCTAAATTATTTAAGTTTTTATAGATGTATAAGGTTTATTATACTGTAGACTTATTGTTTACTTTTGTTTTGATAGTTTATCTTTTCACCGGTGGTTATCTTGGTGTTTATTATTGGCTAACGACTATTTTATATTTTCAAGTTGTGTTGGTTACGTGGCAGCTCTCCTTCATTATCCGAGGTATGGAGGGTTTCGCTTGGAGGAGTTGGCCTCAGTGTGTTTCTGAGCCTCCAACCTTGAAGGGCACGATAATTGCTGCTGGATTTATTATATTCATCGCCATTACAGAGCTGCATTGTGAAGCTGTTTAGCTTACCAAGGATATCCTCGCTCTGCATTAAGGATTTTTATCCTACATATATTAAACTGCCCTTGGTTCAGTAAAAGCCAAGGGGACCTCTCTGCCCCAAGGTAAAAATTTTGATTTATATTTGTGTGTCGGGCCCACGACCTGTACTCCTGGGCGTTCTGCATTATTGAACCAGTCACCACCATTGTTTTGGATCCGTGTTTTCTGCCGCCTGAATTAAGCCATCCAGCTGGAGAGTTTATTGTCCTCTGAGGAGACCCCTAGAAGTGAATGAGGAATTTGTTAGGGATATTTAATGTGTAATTGTTAGGATATTCTTACTTTTCGTTTGCCTCTTCCTTTCTGGACCCTCTTCCCTTTTTGTATGCTTGTGTTGATGACCTTTCTTTAATTGTGTAATTGTTTTCTTTTACAGGGAGTTTAAGAGTGAGTGTTTATCATTAATTACTGTATTGTTGAGGTTCAGGTGTTATTTCTGACTAAAACTTGTGTATTAAAATTAAGTATATTTTTGTGGTATTTTAATTGTCCCCTTGAATTGACTTTGCACTCTTATTGAAATTGTATACTATTCCACCTTTTGTGGACTTAGTATGGTACTTAAGTGAATACTGTTTGAAAAGTTTAGTGTTTTTGTGTGGTGGTCAAGCTTTCCATCACAAAATGGCGACCGTGACAGGATCTTTTTGTTCCTAAGTATTCACCGGTGTATGTGCAAAGTAAATTCTTGGGGTTGTTTTTCAGGCAGCATATTTTCACCTCCTCGTGGTTTTCTTTTTTGTAATTTAGTATTGTGTGAATAATAGTGGTCATCATGGTTAATGTACTAGACCTCCTTAGCGGAGAGGGGTGGCAAGAAAGGCTTGCAGAGTTGAATAGGGAAGATTTGGAAATTGTAGCAGAACATTTTGAATTGGAATATGATGTGTCAATAAGAAAGGGTGTATTGCTATTGCAAATTTATGAATATGTTAAAACTGTAAAGGCTGGTGGGGAACAAGTGAAACCTGATAAAGCACTGTTGTCTGTAGAAATTTTGGATAGGCAAATTGCTCTGAGGCAGATGGAGTTTGATATAGAAAAGTTTAAGGCGGAGGAAAGAGAAAAGGAGAGGCAGCATGAGATTGCCATGAAAAACTCAGGTTCCTCTTCTTCCTCTCCCCCTTCCCCAAATAGGTCAGTAACGCCTGCTATTAATTTAGCGCAGGCTCTCAAATTTGTGCCTAAATTTGAGGAAGACAATATTGCAGAATTTTTTGTATCATTTGAGAGGATTGCAGCAAGGTTGGAGTGGCCCCAAGAGTATTGGACCACTCTTATACAAAGTAAATTGATTGGAAGAGCTCAGAGGGTGTATGTAACTCTGGAGGAGGATCTGTCATCAGATTACGAGTGTGTGAAGGCTATCGTCTTGAAGGCCTATGAGTTAGTCCCTGAAGCCTATAGGCAACGCTTCAGGAACTTAGAAAAAAGCAGGGAGCAAACTTTTATTGAATTCGCAAGATCGAAGGAACAATATGCTAGTGATTGGTTCAAGTCCAAGGAAGTGGTAAATTTTGAGAAATTGAAGGAATTAATGTTGGTGGAGGAGTTCAAGAGGTGTGTTCCGGATAAACTGAAGGTTCACCTCGAAGAGTTAAAACTAGAGACCATTCAGGAGGTAGCCATCGCTAGTGATGAGTATTATTTGTCTCATAAGAGTGAGTTAGGGGGAGTAACAAAAATGGTGAAGTCCGGATGGGGTAAAGTAGGTAGGAATAATAATTTCAACAATAATAATAATTCTAACAATAATAATAATGCAGGGATGTTTACTAGAAATAATTATAGAAGTAATGATCAGGGCAATGCCAATACTAATATTAATTTTTCTCCTAACAGGAATAATAGACCTAAGATATATAATCCCGAGAAATTGAAAACATTGACGTGCTTCTTTTGCAATAAGAAGGGGCACGTAAAGAGCATGTGTTATGCATTTAGAAACTCACAAAATGCTAATGTTAGGCCAGTGATGAGTGTGGAAGAGAGAGAGAGAGAGAACCTACCCCAACAACATCTGCTGATCAATGACTACCTGGTTGTTTTGACAGATATTTGTCCTTCGGTAGTGTCTCTTTCGCCAATTCGTCCGAGAAAAGACGTGTGCGTATTTTGCGTGATACCGGTGCAGCTCAGTCTTTGATATTAAGGGAGGCATTACCTTGTAATTTTGTACCCAAAAGTGGGGAATTTGTGTTATTGGCTGGTTTTCCTGATTCCGTAAAGTCATATGCTATTGAAAATTTTAATTTAATCTGCCCTTCCTTTGCAGGGGATTTGAAATTGGCCATAGTTGATAAATTCCCGGTTAAAAATGTTGATGTTGTGATAGGGAATGATGTTGCTCTGAAGAATAATACTTGTCCCATACTGATAAACCCTGATAGTGAAGTAGCAGTAGTTACTCGTTCTAGTGCTAGAATTGTTGACGCTGCAGAGTCAACAATTGATCTAGATTTAAGTAGTTTAGAACGTAGTGATAGCGTAGTTGTAGATCTTGGGATTTTGAAGGACAAACTGAATTGGACTATTGAAGAGCTAATCAAAGCTCAGAAAAAGGATTTTCGGGATCTCCCTATTGAGTCAGGTGATGTGACTGATATAACCGGTCCCAAATTTAAAATAATTAATAATATATTATATAGGTTGACTAGGCCTATGGAGGCTGATAACTTTGATTATGAAATTTTGAAACAGATAATGGTTCCATTTGTTTACAGGAATGAGTTGATATCATTGGCACATGAAAGTGGTTTGGCCGGACATTTTGGCATTCATAAGACTTCTGGCAAGTTGTTAATGAATTATTATTGGCCGAAGTTGAAGGCGGACGTAAAGAAGTTTGTCAATAGCTGTGATGTTTGTCAGAAGGTCGGTAAACCTAATCAGCTTATTCCAAAAGCGCCTCTATGTCCTATTCCCGTGGTTTCCGAACCTTTCACGGAGGTCATTATTGATATTGTTGGACCATTACCAAGGACTCGTAGTGGAAATGAATATATTTTGACTATCATGGATAGGATGTCTCGATATCCCGAGGCAATACCACTACGTACAATAAAAAGTGTTAAAATTGTAGATGTACTAATTGACTTTTTTACCAGGTTTGGGATGCCTAAAATTATTCAATCGGATTGTGGTTCTAATTTTGTTAGCAGGTATTTCAGAGATAAAATGGCAGAGTTAAATATAAAACATGTGACCTCTTCTCCATATCATCCAGAAAGTCAGGGAGCTCTGGAGAGATTTCATCAAACCCTGAAATCAATGGAAAAGAAATATTGTTTGATTAATGGTTCTGAATGGGATAAGGAATTACCTTATTTGTTGTTCGCTTTTCGTTCTGTCCCAAGTCAGTCTTTAGGTTTTTCGCCTTTCAGCCTTGTGTTTGGCCATTGTGTTCGAGGTCCTCTTGATGTTGTTCGAGAGTCCTGGGAGGGAGACGTCCCTGAGATCAATTTATTAGATTATGTGTCTAATCTAGGTGATAAGTTAACAAAAGCTTGGAAATTTGCAGGTGAAAATTTATTGTGTAGCCAAAAAAGAATGAAGTACTTTTTTGACAGAAGGTCTAAAGCACGTGACTTTGCGGTAGGCGACAAAGTTTTGGTTTTGTTACCCATTCCTGGAAATCCATTGAAAGCATCTTTTTCAGGTCCTTGGAAAATTCTGAAAAAAATTAGTGAAGTTAATTATTTAGTAGAGACTCCCGAGAGAAGGAAACCTTTTCAGCTTTGTCACATAAATATGTTGAAGGCTTATGTAGAACGGGAGAAAGTCACTCCCGTGGCAACCATAGGGAATGCTGTAGTTTCCGAGAACGATAAACTTTTTTCTTTTTCAGAGGGTGAAAGTATTGATGATAATTGTTTTAATGGAAGTGAATGGCGTTCAGATAATAAGAATTCTTTGAAACATTTTTCTGGTATGGTTTCTCATTTAAGTAATGAAGAACAAAAGTCTTTAAAGAAATTGGTATTTAATTATAATGAATTATTTTCGGATGTACCGGGAAGGACTAATGTCCTTGAACATGACGTGGACGTAGGTAATGCCACTCCTGTGAAACGAGCGCCTTACAGGTTGAATCCCTTTAAAAATGAGGTTGTGGCGAAGGAAGTTGATTATATGCTAAAACATGACCTAATTGAACCTAGTCAAAGTCCTTGGTCATCCCCTGTTGTATTGGTAAAGAAACCCGACGGTAATTTCAGGTTATGTTTTGATTACCGTAAATTGAATGAAGTGTCTAAGTCTGATTGTTACCCATTACCACGAATTGAGGATTGTATTGATCGTATGGGTAAGGCCAAGTACATTAGTAAATTCGATTTGCTGAAAGGTTATTGGCAGGTTCCTCTTTCGAAGCGGGCAAGGGCCCTGTCCGCTTTCGTAACACCCCAGGGACTATTTCAATGTAAAGTGATGCCGTTTGGTATGAAGAACGCGGCTGCCACCTTTCAGAGGTTAATGAATACTTTA
>NC_090743.1:110774776-110784776 GCF_036898095.1 Palaemon carinicauda | reverse complement strand
ATCCCGTTGCCGGACCCAGTTCTGACTCAGCAAGTGCAGAAATCGACTGTCTCAGCTTCATCAGTGAAAACCCAGAACCTTCATCTCATGATTTTCTCGCCTTAGCGGTCAAGAAACGGTTCGGGATTTCTAGGGACAGTATTAACTTCTTAGAAGAATACAAGTCAAAGTCAACAAGAAGACAATATGAGTCTTCCTGGAAGAAGCGAGTGGCCTTTGTCAAGGCGAAGAAACCTAAGGAGATTTCTATGGATTTCTGTTTGTCCTTCTTCATCCATCTTCATGAACAAGGTTTAGCAGCCAATACGATTACTACATGTAAATCTGCCCTGGCCAGACCAATGCTTTACGCCTTCCAGGTAGACTTTTCCAATGAAATCTTCAACAAGATCCCTAAAGCTTGCGCTAAACTTCGGCCCGCAGCTCCTCCTAACCCCATTTCATGGTCTTTGGACAAAGTTCTTTATTTAGCATCAACCCTGAACAATGAGGATTATTCACTGAAAGACATGACTCAAAAGGTGATATTCTTATTTGCACTAGCCTCGTGAGCCAGAGTTAGCGAAATAGTGGCCCTCTCGAGGGATGATGGCCACATTCAGTTCACAGACAACGAAGAACTGAACCTCTTTCCGGACCCGACGTTTCTCGCCAAGAACGAGCTGCCCACTAAGAGATGGGGTCCCTGGAGAATCTACCCTCTGAAGGAAGAAGCATCCCTCTGCCCAGTGGAATGCCTAAAGGTCTATCTTCATGGAACTTCAGACTTTAAGGGAGGTCAGCTTTTCAGGGGAGAGACTTCCGGTTCAACGTTATCCTTGAAACAGATAAGGGTGAAAATCACCTACTTTATACGCAGAGCGGATCTAGACAGTACACCCGCAGGTCATGATCCAAGAAAAGTTGCCTCGTCTCTGAATTCCTTTCAGATGATGTCGTTTGAAAGCCTTCGTGCTTATACTGGATGGAAGTCCTCCAGGGTTTTCTTCAAGCACTATGTGAAGCAATTACAAAAAATTAAATTTCATGTGGTGGCGGCGGGCAGTGTAATAAAACCTGCTGCTTGATTACTGCGAAGAACAGTGCACTATTTGGGACTTATAGTGAAGGGTGTACATGATAGACTCGTAAGGCATATCATGTTGAGTATTGTGTTTAGTAATGACACTACAGACTGTTCTCTCTACACAGGTGGCATTAAGCATAATAGACTGACACAAGTGCCAGGCATACTTATATGCACAGTGTTCCTAGTAACAACAGAATGTATTGTGAAATTTTATATTTCCCTTAGAGTGGCTAATGTTTCCTTTTCAGGTGAAACCTATTTTATTTCTGTTATTACTGTTAATGCTTTTATGCAGAATTGTTCAGCATACAATGTAATTGAATACAACCATGATTTCTATTTTTGTAATAAACAATAGAACGAATCTTTGCGTCTCTTTCGCCCCAAACATTCCAGTGTATGTATAAATCAGAGCATCCTTGACTCTTTTGATATTTAAGAAAATATCGGAACTAAGATTCATATTGTTCCAAGCAAACAGGTAAGATCTTAATGTACTAGACTGTTCATTTTACTTTTTAAGGTTTCCTACACGTATATAAACCTGTCCGTCTCTTTATTGACAGACCTGGGAGGTACAGTAACCTGCACAGATCAATACCATCCTAATACAGACTATGCTTTATGTATACGATGACACTAATATACAAACTGTTTGCTAGATTGTTTCCTTGAATTCACAATCCTCGGGTTTTTTCCTTGAGTCTACCCAGACTCTTCCCTGTAGGGGGCAGGAAGCACTAACATATTTCATGATCAGCTGATTGATGTATAACGGTAACATCAAGTGTCTCTAGGTCTAAAAGACCAAAAGGAAAGATTTATCTCGAGATGAACGGCACTATTGAAAATCCACAGATACATTAATGCTCTGGTAAACTTCCATCACGACGACATGGCCTGAGCCCAAAAAACGGATTTTGAGCGAAGCAAAAAATCTATTTTTGGGTGAGGTAGCCATGTCGTCCTGATGGACCCACCCTCTTTTGGACAAAAGGATAATGAATCCCTCCCTATGGTACTGTATCTGCAACACCTACAAAGCTACAAAGAATGGCTCGGTGGCGCCTCACGGTGGCGATTTGGCGCACTATTTACAGTACAGTAGGAGTGTCGCCTCTTTAACGACTCTCCTTATTCTTGCCTCTCTTTCCCCTCGAAGTGAAAGCGCTATTGGGGGTGTAGATAGCCATGAGACGTGTCAAGAATACGTCATCTGATATTACGCGATATCCCTTTTTAAAATTTTTAAGGGATATTCGCTCCAGGAGTTAGAATTCTGGATACCTTTGGTAAATTCTCTGGGATATATCACTATAGTCAAATATACCTAGGAAGCTACCTTTGAAGGAACGACATGGCTACCTCACCCAAAAATAGATTTTTGAGCGAATGAAGACACTTTTACTGCATATAATTTTATTTAAATTTCTTTTTAGGCATTTTACGTAAAAAAAAAAGTTTCACACTAAGCTGAAACCTTTCATGCTTGGCTGAGCATAGTACAAAGATTTGGTTGTTTGTTGAAACCATTTTCTATTACGTTCTTACAAATATCTTTGAAGATATTACAACAGGACATGAAATAAATACAGTCAGCATTAATTTGCAAACATTTTAAATTTTAAATTTAAACCACATGTGCAGATACAAACGGAACATGTTCACATAAAATCATAAACCCTTTGATATGACTGTGGTGTTTAATTTCCTTGTAGAAAATTATTATTAATTAGAGTTGATACTTTTAAAGAGTGGCCTTAATTTTTTCTTTTTTTTTTTTTGGTTAACAAATAAGAAAGTTATCAAATTATCACAAATTCTATATAAATTGTAGCTTCATAACATTTTAGCCCAAAATATGACAAATTTGGGAGTAATTTGTATTTTCCCTAGCATACAAGCTTTCCGCTCTTTAACATAGCATTGTTATTTCAACGGGGCTGAAAACTAGTCAAAACTGAAAGTTAACCAGAATGTAACTACCCACTGCTAGATAGCGGGGGTGTGTTAACCCCTAGGAGGATTAGTATTTTTCCTCCGAGGTTTACCCACCGCTCCAACCAGAACTGGTGACTAACCGTCACTTTTTATTTAATTTACAGAGAGAGAGAGAGAGAGAGACACACACACACACATTTATATATATATATATATATATATATATATATATATATATATATATATATATATATATATATATATATATATATGTATATATATATATATATATATATATATATATATATATATATATATATATGTATATGTGTGTATATATATATATATATATATATATATATATATATATATGTATATATATATATATATATATATATATATATATATATATATATATGTATATATGTATATATGTATATATGTATATATATATATATATATATATATATATATATATATATATATATGTATATATATATATATATATATATATATATATATATATATATATGTATATATATATATATATATATATATATATATATATATATATATATATATATATATATATGTATATATGTATATATGTATATGTGTATGTGTATATATATGTATATATGTATATGTGTATATATATGTATATATGTATATGTGTATATATATGTATATATGTATATGTGTATATGTGTATATATGTATATATGTATATATGTATATGTGTATATATATATATATATATATATATATGTATATGTGTATATATATATGTATATGTATATGTGTATATATATATATATATATATATATATATGTATATGTGTGTATATATATATGTATATGTGTATATATATATATGTATATGTATATATATATATATATATATATATGTATATATATATATGTATATATATATATGTATATATATATATATATGTATATATATATATATGTATATATATATATATGTATATATATATGTATATATATATATATATATATATATATATATATATATATATATATATATATATATATATATATATATATATATATATATATATATATATATATGTATATATATAACGGATTTTGAGCGAAGCGAAAAATCTATTTTTGGGTGAGATAGCCATGGCGTCCTGATGGAAGGTTCCTTTTTGGTAGCTTCCTTGGGTAATCACTACTAGGATTTTCCCAGAGAATTAAACCACAGGTTATCACAGAATTCTAACTTCTGGAGCGAGTATCTTAAGGGTTTCCCCTTAAGACATCGTGTATCAACAGGGGACACGCATGTATAGACGTGCCACATAGCTATCTGCACCCATTCAGAGTTAACTCTTCAATATGGCGGACAGGGAGTGGCTGGGAGCTGAGCCGCAGCCAATCTAGATGTGGCGATATCGGTACTCGCGATGTAAACAGACGGACGCCATTGCTTTTGATGACGTCACGTCCATCCTCATTCCGAAAGTCTGGAGCTCGCTCATCACCATGATACAGCGGCGCAGGGCGGGACCTGATAACAGACAGGGTGGGTCCATCAGGACGCCATGGCTATCTCACCCAAAAATAGATTTTTCGCTTCGCTCAAAATCCGTTTTTTGGGCTCAAGCCATGGCGTCCTGATGGAAGAGTACCAGAGAATTAGTGTATCGTGGTAGACTTTTTCCCTTTATAAGTGAGTGCTAAAACATTGAGCCGAAAGCATAGTGGTCTATACTAGAGCTACCGTGAGGCAGTTGCCTTCCTGCCCCCCTGGCATGGAAGTCCCCACGGGCTATGCTAAGATCAAAGTGGTCATGGGAAGGCTATTCATATAGGCTGAAGGAACAATGAGATCCATAAGATAAGTCAGAGCGATTTGGTATTCGCGTCAAAACAAACGAAGAAGTGGTGGTTGAACACTTCGTGTATGGAGTTGACTCATCTTCATAATTGAGTAAGTATTCGCTAAGGAGACTTACTTGCTCTATATAAATAAATGCCCGGAGTAAATCCTGGCATTTTCCTTAACCAGGAATAAAGGGTAATAAAACTATGACAAATAGTATATTTCATAGTAAGAAAGGAGCAAGGGAGACGCACAAGTAATAAAATAGACATTTTATTATATAATTGCAGGTAAATCAATACATGTCATGCAATAAATAGTAAAAAAACATTTACATTGATAAAAATGTACATAGTCATAAAGGCGTGCTCTTGAGTCTGAAAGGGAAGAATCAAGTATTAGTAGGCACTCGTTCTACGGAACGTTAGTCTTTATGTAACACACGTCATGCACGTGGCATGTAGCACTCATGTGGTAATCTACTATGACATTTCACCTGAGGTAAGAACAGTTAAAGAAAACACAAGGTGGTTTCTGCTTCACTACGTATCACTTGAGGGTCAACATAGGCACCCGACGAGTTAGAGTCCCTAATAACTCACTGTTCTAGGCAGAGTTCAGAGCAGGTTTCATAACACTACCTGCGGCTACCACAAATTGTTTCACTTCGTGCACTTGTTTCGCATAATGTTTAAAGAAAACACGCGAGGATTTCCAGCCTGTATAGTTCTTGAGGCTTTCGAAATCCATACTCTGAAAGTGATTCAGAGACGAAGCGACTTTCCTAGGATCATGACCAGCGGGTGTACTGTCTGGATCCGCTCTGCGAATGAAGTAGGTGATTTTTGCTCTCAATTGTTTCAGTGACAAGTCGCTGCCCGATGTTTCTCCTTTGAAGAGTTGGCCTCCACCAAAGTTTGAAGTTCTATGAAGATAGACCTTAAGGCTCTCTACTGGACATAGAGAGGCATCTTCCTTCAAGGGGCATATCCTCCACGGGCCCCATCGTTTGGTAGGTAATTCGTTCTTTGCGAGAAACGTCGGATCAGGGAAGAGGGAGAGGTCTCCTGAATCGTTGAAAACGATATGTCCCTCTTCTCTAGATAGTGCCACCATTTCGCTGACTCGGGCTCCCGAAGCTAGAGCGAAGAGAAATATAACTTTCTGAGTCAGGTCCTTAAGAGGGCATGAATCATTGTCCAAGTTGGAGGCGAAGTGGAGAACTTTGTCTAGAGACCAAGTGATTGGTCTCGGAGGGGGTGCCGGTCGTAAACAGGCACAGGCCTTCGGTAGTTGAAGATGTCGCTAGACAGATCTATTTGGAAGGCGTATGACAAAGGTCTGGTCAAGGCCGATTTGCAAGTAGAAATCGTGTTGGCTGCCAAGCCTTGTCCATGAAGGTGAATGAAGAAGGACATGCAAAAATCTATAGTGATTTTTGAGGGGTTCTTTGCCTTGACGAAGGAGACCCATTTCCTCCAAGACGATTCGTATTGCCTTCTCGTGGATTCGGTCTTGTATTCCTCGAGGAAGTCTAGACTCTTCTTCGAAATCCCAAACCTTTTCTTAGCGGCTAGGGTGAGAAAATCATGAGATGAAGGTCCTTGATTTTCGATGATGAAGCGAAGACAGTCGACTTCTGTATTTGCTGGGAGAGAACTGGGTCCGGGAGGGGGATCAGCGTTGGCTGCATCTCCAGGATCAAGGGGTACCAGTTGCTGCGGGGCCACTTGGGAGCCACTAGAGCTGCTGTCCCTTTGAAGGTTCTCAATTTGGAGAGGACTTTCAGCAGAAGATTGGTGGGAGGGAACAGGTAAATCTTGGCCCATCTGTTCCAATCCAAGGTCATGGCGTCCACCGCTTCCGCTTTGGGGTCCTCGTACGGGGCTACATATCGAGGAAGTTGATGGTTGTCGCTCGTTGCGAAGAGGTCGATCTGGAGTTCTGGGACTCGGTGAGAGATGAAGGCGAATGATCTTGCGTCTAGAGACCATTCCGACTCTATCGGGTTGTCCGAGATAGAGCGTCCGCTGTCACATTGCGGAATCCTTGTAGGTGAACTGCAGACAGGTGCCATTTCTTCCTTTCTGCCAGACGGAAGATTGTCAGGAGCACCTGATTTATCTTGGGCGATCTTGAGCCCTGGCGATTGAGACAACGCACTACCACAGAGCTGTCCAGGGTCAGGCGAATGTGTATCGACGGGGGCGGGGAGAGTTTCTTCAGCGTCAGAAGAACCGCCATGGCCTCCAAGATGTTGATGTGAAACGTCTTGAATAGGGGAGACCAAGTGCCTTGAGCCTGTTTTTGGTGGGAGTGACCTCCCCAACCCTCCAACGAAGCGTCCGTATGGATGTTGAGAGATGGAGGTGGGTGTTGGAGAGGAAGGGACCTTTTTAGGGCCCTCGCTTCTGACCACGGCTTTAGAAGAAGTCGAAGTCTGCTTGGGAGCCGTCTCTTGAGGTCTCTTCGAGCGATGGATGCAGAACGTCTCCAGACTCCCGCTGCATCCTTTAGCTGTGCACGAAGCACTGGGTTTGTGATCGAGGCGAACTGTAGAGAGCCTAGAACTTGTTCCTGCTGGCGTCTTGAGATCCGTTTGGATTTTAACAGTCGCTTGACAGACCCTGCTATTTCCTTCCTTTTCTTTGCTGGAATGGAAAGGCGGTGTGACTGAAGATTCCAGTGGATGCCTAACCATTGGAACTTCTGAGCTGGAGATAGGCGAGACTTTTTCGCGTGTATCTGGAATCCCAGGTGTTCGAGAAACTGGGTAACTTTTCTGCAGGATTCTATACAATCCTCGGGCGAGGGCGCCCACACTAGCCAGTCGTCGAGGTAGGCCATCACCTGGACGTTTCAGATGCGGAGCTGTTGTACTACTGCGTCCGCTAGCTTTGTGAATATCCGAGGGGCCACGTTGAGTCCAAAGGGCATGGCCCGGAAGGCCTAGTTTTTCCGTTGGAGTCGGAATCCAAGGTAGGAGGAAGCGTGATGGTTCATTGGTATGTGCCAGAATGCGTCCGCCAGGTCTATCGAGACCGTGGAAGACCCTCGAGGCAGGAGGGTTCTGATCTGTTGAAGAGTCAGCATCTTGAACTTGTTGTTCGATATGAATACGTTGAGGGGGAATAAGTCCAGAATGACTCTGAGTCTGTCTGAGTCTTTCTTGGGGACACAAAACAGTCTCCCTTGGAACCTTGTGGACTTCACCCTTCTTATCACCTTCTTGTTCAAGAGGTCTAGCACATATTCTTCCAGGAGGGGGTTGAACGTTGGAAGAATTGCTGGAAGGTTGGGGGTGGTTGCGCCAAGCTCCAGCCTAGACCTTTCTTAAAGATGCTGTGTGCCCAGGATTCGAAGGTCCAACGATCCTGGAAGTGGCGGAGTCTTCCTCCCACCGGAAGCACTTCATTGCTGCCTCGGCCGCTAGCTCCCTGTCCTCCTCTGCCTCTGGAGGGCCGGCGAGAGGAATCTCTGCCGGAACCCCTGCCTGAGCTTCTGCCTTTGGGACGAAAGGTAGTGGAGTGCTGCTCGAAGGCGGGGTTGAAGGCCGGTGATGAGGACAAAACCGGCTGTGGGACCAACTGAAAGGTCTGTGGCGGCTGAGCGGCCACTTGGGGAGTAGCGGGTGCCGGAAACTGACGTCTGTGCTGACGTTGCTGGGGTCTATGCTTCGACTGCTTCCTCTTAGGCTGAGGACCGTCAACCTGAGAGGGCTTTCTCTTCCTAGACATGCCCCATTTTTTGAGAAGGTTCCTGTTCTCAGATGCGGCCTTGTCTGTGATCTCTTTCACTAGATCAGATGGGAAGAGGTACTTGCCCCAGATGTTGGAGGAAATCAGTTTCCGGGGTTCGTGTCTGACAGTGGCACTGGAGAACACGAATTCTCTGCAGGCTCTACGAGCTCGCATGAAGTGGTACAGATCCTTGACTAAGGTTGCCATATGAGATTTGGCAAGGACCATGTAATGGTCAGGGACTCTGGTGTCGCCAGCCATTACGTCCATCTGGATTTGGAGAGTGAGAGATGTTGCCAGCCTCTCCTTCGTTTCCTGTTCCCTACGAAGGAGGTGATCGTTTAGCTTGGGGAGGTCCTCATTAAACTGACGTCCAGCAACGTCAGGATCTAGTTTGCCCACCACGAAGGTGTGTTGCACATCCTTCCAGTGTTTGGTGTCGGGCGGGGTGACTGCGGAGAAAGGTCTGCATTCCTCCAATGCAGGGCAGGGTTTCCCTTCTTCTACAGCCTTAAAGCAGGCAGCGAAGGCCTTTTCCGTGAAGGGTATCACCACTTCATCGGCGCAACGTAGGTGAGGTACTTCTTGCTCAGAGCCGGAAGTCCAGAGCAGGTAAAGCCTCTGCTCTTAAGCGCTTTGGCAAGCATAGCCTGGGCCTTCGAGAGATCGAACACTGTTTTCTCCTTCGGTTCGGTCTCTTCCTTTGAGGATGGTTCTGAACGTAGACGGACGTAACAGTCCGGATACGCCTCAAAGCGGGGGAAGAACTCCACTTCTTCCAGGGGTATGGAACCGATCTTATCGCTGACGAAGATCTTGTCGTCAGCGATGACCATATGCTCGGCGAATCGCCACGGATTGTCGCTCGAGCATGTGGGGAGGTCCTTGATGGAGATTTTGCCATAAGGGTTTTCTCGGTGTCCTCCGAGATCTCTGACATGCGTTCATCATGTTCTGAATCCAGGTGATAATCATTCATGGACTGAGCCATGACAACATCAGGTTCCACTGTAATCTGGACTACGGGGATCTGTTCGACTGGGACCACTGAGTCTGGAGAGGCCTTTGGGAACAGCAAAGACCTCATTTCTTCTGTGGCTAGGTATGGTCCAGTGGCGTTCTTCTGAAAGCCACGTACCCACTTGCGTAGGTTGTCCCGAGCAGTGTCCCGAATCTCCGCTGAGGGAGAATTATAGAATACTTTCTGTAAGCATTCTTGGCAGACCGAACAGGTGGTGGGGCCCCAGTATTTGAGATCCCCTCTCTTGTGAGCACAAGGGGCGTGTGTCCTACACACCGTGTGTCCATAGAAGTGTGGCCGACGGACCGCGCAGAAGTCGTGGTCACACCTGACGTACTCCTCCTGTAAAGGAAAGAGACGATGAGTATTGTAGAGTC